>NC_143026.1:74125000-74140000 GCF_057628025.1 Oncorhynchus mykiss | reverse complement strand
AGTAACAAACAGTTACATGACCTACAGCGTGGTCAAGCAAGTTCATGTTTTCGACATTTCCGGACTACTAAAGGTACCGCAAGTTTCAAAGAAAAGAGGCGCTGCCTCCACTATTCCAACTTCAACATTTCAACATAATTTCATCACCCATGCTTAGTCTAATACAGTGATAACTAAAAGATACCAAAAAGGATTTAGTTCAATCAACGTGAGCTAAGTATGATGTGGCTGTCCATGGAACTGATTTCTGTGTGTGTGTGTGTGTGTGTATGTGTGTGTGTGTGTGTGTGTGTGTGTGTGTGTGTGTGTGTGTGTGGTATTATTTAGTTGCCTGATTCCCTCTTTCTGCTTTCCAGGCATTTTGACAATGTTTTCCTCAAGCTCCATTACTCCACTTACAGAGATGGGGAGGGGGGTGGGGTGAGAATCACATCAGTGGGTAGATTTATGCAGGAAGGTCACGGAAATACGGGGACAGAAAGGTCTTAAAGGGGGTTAGGTAGAGAATGGAAGATCTGGAAGAAGGATTAACAATTAGAGGAAGGGGCAAAAGAAAGGAAGAGGAGAAGAAAAGGGGGAAAGGAAGAGGAGAAGAAAAGGGGGAAAGGAACAGGAGAAGAAAAGGGGGAAAGGAAGAGGAGAAGAAAAGGGGGAAAGGAAGAGGAGAAGAAAAGGGGGAAAGGAACAGGAGAAGAAAAGGGGGAAAGGAAGAGGAGAAGAAAAGGGGGAAAGGAAGAGGAGAAGAAAAGGGGGAAAGGAAGGGGAGAAGAAAAGGGGGAAAGGAACAGGAGAAGAAAAGGGGGAAAGGAAGGGGAGAAGAAAAGGGGGAAAGGAACAGGAGAAGAAAAGGGGGAAAGGAAGGGGAGAAGAAAAGGGGGAAAGGAAGGGGAGAAGAAAAGGGGGAAAGGAACAGGAGAAGAAAAGGGGGAAAGGAAGGGGAGAAGAAAAGGGGGAAAGGAAGAGGAGAAGAAAAGGGGGAAAGGAAGGGGAGAAGAAAAGGGGGAAAGGAACAGGAGAAGAAAAGGGGGAAAGGAACAGGAGAAGAAAAGGGGGAAAGGAAGGGGAGAAGAAAAGGGGGAAAGGAAGGGGAGAAGAAAAGGGGGAAAGGAAGAGGAGAAGAAAAGGGGGAAAGGAACAGGAGAAGAAAAGGGGGAAAGGAAGGGGAGAAGAAAAGGGGGAAAGGAAGGGGAGAAGAAAAGGGGGAAAGGAACAGGAGAAGAAAAGGGGGAAAGGAACAGGAGAAGAAAAGGGGGAAAGGAAGAGGAGAAGAAAAGGGGGAAAGGAAGAGGAGAAGAAAAGGGGGAAAGGAAGGGGAGAAGAAAAGGGGGAAAGGAACAGGAGAAGAAAAGGGGGAAAGGAACAGGAGAAGAAAAGGGGGAAAGGAAGAGGAGAAGAAAAGGGGGAAAGGAACAGGAGAAGAAAAGGGGGAAAGGAAGGGGAGAAGAAAAGGGGGAAAGGAAGGGGAGAAGAAAAGGGGGAAAGGAACAGGAGAAGAAAAGGGGGAAAGGAAGGGGAGAAGAAAAGGGGGAAAGGAAGGGGAGAAGAAAAGGGGGAAAGGAACAGGAGAAGAAAAGGGGGAAAGGAACAGGAGAAGAAAAGGGGGAAAGGAAGGGGAGAAGAAAAGGGGGAAAGGAACAGGAGAAGAAAAGGGGGAAAGGAACAGGAGAAGAAAAGGGGGAAAGGAAGAGGAGAAGAAAAGGGGGAAAGGAAGAGGAGAAGAAAAGGGGGAAAGGAAGGGGAGAAGAAAAGGGGGAAAGGAACAGGAGAAGAAAAGGGGGAAAGGAACAGGAGAAGAAAAGGGGGAAAGGAACAGGAGAAGAAAAGGGGGAAAGGAAGGGGAGAGGAAGATGGAGAAAGGAAGGGGAAAGGAGGTTGGATTCGAAATAATGGTTAACGGAAGATAATGGTTGAGGGGGGAGAGGATGGAGCGAGAGGAAATGGGGTAGGGACAGAGAGGCGAGCCAAGGGGAGTAAAGGGTGGGAAGAGGGATTAGGGTGGATAAGGGGAAAGAGAGAAAATGGATGAAAAGAGGGAAGGGGGACGTCTAGAGGGCTTGGTTGGAGGGGGAGGGGAGAGAAGGGGGTGCAAAGAAAATGGAGAAGAGTGTAGGGGGTGAGGGGACCAGAAAGGTAGAAGGGGGGAGAAAGGTTGTGAGGGGGTGGTAAAGGGGGATGGAAGAAACAGGGGGGGTTGGGGGACGAAGAGGATGCAGGGGGCTGTTGGGAAACGGGATCTCCTGCCAACTTGCCTGTTTAGCAAACATGATTTGCATTGAACTGATGCGGTGGAGTTCTGTGTCAAAGTAATTAGCATACATTTGCATCAAATGTATCTGCGTCCCAATCTTTTCTGCAATTCTATCTGATGCACAAAATAAATCAACAAACACACTGATGCATACAAACATACTGATACACACGGACAAAAACACACATACACTGACACACACACACATATGGACAGACCCACACACACAGCGCAAACAAACAAAAGATAGCTCATGTAAAATATACTCTGTCCGTAAAATGTATATAGTATGTATAAGCTGGAAATTGAAGCCTAAGTGTTGTTGTTCATTAGTTTACTCTAATTAGGGGAGGGGTGGGAATGTTAGGGGAAAATAATAAAGAAGGTAAATATATTTAAAATATTATATATATTTACAAAAAAAGTAAAGGTATACACAGAGACAACTGAGCTGGTACTGGGATTGGTTCGGGTGAGCGTGCGTGTGCATCTGCGTGTGCATCTGCGTGTGCATCTGCGAGTGTATCTGCGAGTGCATCTGCGAGTGTATCTGCGTGTGCATCTGCGTGTGCATCTGCGTGTGCATCTGCGAGTGCATCTGCGAGTGCATCTGCGAGTGTATCTGCGTGTGCATCTGCGTGTGCATCTGCGAGTGTATCTGCGAGTGTATCTGCGTGTGCATCTGCGAGTGTATCTGCGAGTGTATCTGCGTGTGCATCTGCGAGTGTATCTGCTTGTGCATCTGCGAGTACATCTGCGAGTGCATCTGCGAGTGTATCTGCGTGTGCATCTGCGTGTGCATCTGCGAGTGTATCTGCGAGTGTATCTGCGTGTGCATCTGCGAGTGTATCTGCGTGTGCATCTGCGAGTGTATCTGCGTGTGCATCTGCGAGTGTATCTGCGAGTGTATCTGCGTGTGCATCTGCGAGTGTATCTGCGTGTGCATCTGCGAGTGTATCTGCTTGTGCATCTGCGAGTGTATCTGCGTGTGCATCTGCGAGTGTATCTGCGAGTGTATCTGCGTGTGCATCTGCGAGTGTATCTGCGTGTGCATCTGCGAGTGTATCTGCGTGTGCATCTGCGTGTGCATCTGCGAGTGCATCTGCGAGTGTATCTGCGTGTGCATCTGCGAGTGTATCTGCGTGTGCATCTGCGAGTGTATCTGCGTGTGCATCTGCGAGTGTATCTGCGTGTGCATCTGCGAGTTTATCTGTGTGTGCATCTGCGAGTGTATCTGCGAGTGTATCTGCGAGTGTATCTGCGTGTGCATCTGCGAGTGTATCTGCGTGTGCATCTGCGAGTTTATCTGTGTGTGCATCTGCGAGTGTATCTGCGAGTGTATCTGCGAGTGTATCTGCGAGTGTATCTGCGAGTGTATCTGCGTGTGCATCTGCGAGTGTATCTGCGTGTGCATCTGCGAGTTTATCTGTGTGTGCATCTGCGAGTGCATCTGCGAGTGTATCTGCGAGTGTATCTGCGAGTGTATCTGCGAGTGTATCTGCGAGTGTATCTGCGTGTGCATCTGCGAGTGTATCTGCGTGTGCATCTGCGAGTTTATCTGTGTGTGCATCTGCGAGTGTATCTGCGAGTGCATCTGCGAGTGTATCTGCGAGTGTATCTGCGAGTGTATCTGCGTGTGCATCTGCGAGTTTATCTGTGTGTGCATCTGCGAGTGTATCTGCGAGTGTATCTGCGAGTGTATCTGCGAGTGTATCTGCGAGTGTATCTGCGTGTGCATCTGCGAGTGTATCTGCGAGTGTATCTGCGAGTGTATCTGCGAGTGTATCTGCGTGTGCATCTGCGAGTTTATCTGTGTGTGCATCTGCGAGTGTATCTGCGAGTGTATCTGCGAGTGTATCTGCGAGTGTATCTGCGAGTGTATCTGCGTGTGCATCTGCGAGTGTATCTGCGTATGCACCTGCGAGTGTATCTGCTTGTGCATCTGCGAGTGTATCTGCGTGTGCATCTGCGAGTGTATCTGCGTGTGCATCTGCGAGTGTATCTGCGTGTGCATCTGCGAGTGCATCTGCGTGTGTATCTGCGAGTGTATCTGCGAGTGTATCTGCGTGTGCATCTGCGAGTGTATCTGCGTGTGCATCTGCGTGTGCATCTGTGAGTGTATCTGCGTGTGTATCTGCGTGTGCATCTGCGAGTGTATCTGCGTGTGCATCTGCGAGTGTATCTGCGAGTGTATCTGCGTGTGCATCTGCGAGTGTATCTGCGTGTGTATCTGTGTATGCACCTGCGAGTGTATCTGCGTGTGCATCTGCGAGTGTATCTGCGTGTGTATCTGTGTATGCACCTGCGAGTGTATCTGCGTGTGCATCTGCGAGTGTATCTGCGTGTGTATCTGTGTATGCACCTGCGAGTGTATCTGCGTGTGTATCTGTGTATGCACCTGCGAGTGTATCTGCGTGTGCACCTGCGAGTGTATCTGCGTATGCCCCTGCGAGTGTATCTGCGTGTGCATCTGCGAGTGTATCTGCGAGTGTATCTGCGTGTGCATCTGCGAGTGTATCTGCGTATGCATCTGCGAGTGTATTTGCGAATGTATCTGCGTGTGTATCTGCGTGTGCATCTGCGTGTGCATCTGCGAGTGTATCTGCGAGTGTATCTGCGTGTGCATCTGCGAGTGTATCTGCGTGTGCATCTGCGAATGTATCTGCGTGTGCATCTGCGAGTGTATCTGCGTGTGCATCTGCGAGTGTATCTGCGTGTGTATCTGCGAGTGTATCTGCGTGTGCACCTGCGAGTGCGTGTGCATCTGCGAGTGTATCTGCGTGTGCATCTGCGAGTGTATCTGCGTGTGTATCTGCGAGTGTATCTGCGTGTGCACCTGCGAGTGCATCTGCGAGTGCGTGTGCATCTGCGTGTGCATCTGCGAGTGCATCTGCGAGTGCGTGTGCATCTGCGAGTGCGTGTGCATCTGCGTGTGCATCTGCGAGTGCATCTGCGTGTGCGTGTGCATCTGCGAGTGTATCTGCGTGTGCATCTGCGAGTGTATCTGCGTGTGTATCTGCGTGTGCATCTGCGAGTGCGTGTGCATCTGCGTGTGCATCTGCGAGTGCATCTGCGAGTGCGTGTGCATCTGCGAGTGCGTGTGCATCTGCGTGTGCATCTGCGAGTGCATCTGCGTGTGCGTGTGCATCTGCGAGTGTATCTGCGTGTGCATCTGTGAGTGTATCTGTGAGTGTATCTGCGAGTGTATCTGTGAGTGTATCTGCGTGTGCATCTGCGAGTGTATCTGCGTGTGCATCTGCGTGTGTATCTGTGAGTGTATCTGCGAGTGCATCTGCGAGTGTATCTGCGTGTGCATCTGCGTGTGCATCTGCGTGTGCATCTTTGAGTGTATCTGCGAGTGCATCTGTGAGTGTATCTGCGAGTGCATCTGTGAGTGTATCTGCGAGTGCATCTGCGAGTGCATCTGCGTGTGCATCTGCGAGTGTATCTGCGTGTGCATCTGCGTGTGCATCTGCGAGTGTATCTGCGAGTGTATCTGCGAGTGTATCTGCGAGTGTATCTGCGAGTGCATCTGCAAGTGTATCTGCGTGTGCATCTGCGAGTACATCTGCGAGTGCATCTGCGAGTGTATCTGCGAGTGTATCTGCGAGTGTATCTGCGAGTGCATCTGCAAGTGTATCTGCGAGTGTATCTGCGTGTGCATCTGCGAGTGTATCTGCGTGTGCATCTGCGAGTGTATCTGCGAGTGTATCTGCGAGTGTATCTGCGAGTGTATCTGCGAGTGTATCTGCGAGTGCATCTGCAAGTGTATCTGCGTGTGCATCTGCGAGTACATCTGCGAGTGCATCTGCGAGTGCGTGTGCATCTGCGAGTGTATCTGCGAGTGTATCTGCGTGTGCATCTGCGAGTGCATCTGCGTGTGTATCTGCGAGTGTATCTGCGTGTGCACCTGCGAGTGCGTGTGCATCTGCGAGTGCGTGTGCATCTGCGTGTGCATCTGCGAGTGCATCTGCGAGTGCGTGTGCATCTGCGTGTGCATCTGCGTGTGCATCTGCGAGTGCATCTGCGTGTGCGTGTGTGTGTGTGTGTGTGTGTGTGTGTGTGTGTGTGTGTGTGTGTGTGTACATAGTGGGGCAACAGTAATCTTTGGAGGTCATGTGTGTTTGCAAAGTGAGACTGGGCTTTCCTCATGACACACATTGATACATCACACTGATCACACACACAATATGTGTTAGCCCACAGAGCTATAGCCTAGCATTAGATTAAGGAGCTAACATAGTTCTACAGGTCTTAGGTATGAGTGCTTCACCAATCCCCCTCCACTACACACACACACACACACACACACACACACACACGCGCACACACACACACACACACACACACACACACACACACACACACACACTTCCAAGGGTAAACTGGTAACTTGGCTCTATAATTCAATGAAATATAAAGAAGAGAAGAAAAAGAAGAGAGAAAGATTCCTCCACTAATCACTTCATCCTCTGATCAATCACAACTACAGAGCTTGAAATAACACACATCCTGCTCCCAGGCACTAACCATTGATCAAACCATTTTGCATGTTAGTGTGTGTGTGTGTGTGTGTGTGTGTGTGTGTGTGTGTGTGTGTGTGTGTGTGTGTGTGTGTGTGTGTGTGTGTGTGTGAGTCTACATGGGCGCACAGGCATCAACCCTCTGGAGCTTTTATTCTGTCTTTACTATGTGATTGTGGGAAAGAGAGATGGTGCAGTGGGGAAGGAATTAAAAGATATCTCTGGACTAAACACTTCTGGTTCTCATTCTTCCTCTCTGATCAGGGATTGATTAACACATAAGATGTCAGTTGAGTGAATCCTCTGACCTGTCAGTCACAATAATCATTCAATGTCTATCTTTGTGGTGCTGGGAATATGGACACTCATTGTCATTGGACAGCTCTCCCTGTTTTCGGATATCTGATTGGTTTTTAAACCTGTGTGAGGGCCTCTATTGCCGTTGTGTTACAATAATACAGTTGAAGTCGGAAGTTTAAATACATTTAGGTTGGAGTCATTTAAACTTGTTTTTCAACCACTCCACAAATTTCTTGTTAACAAACTATCGTTTTGGCAAGTCAGTTAGGACATCTACTTTGTGCAGGACACAAGTCATTTTTCCAACAATTATTTACAGACAGATTATTTCACTTATAATTCACTGTATCACAATTCCAGTGGGTCAGAAGTATACATCCACTAAATTGACAGTGCCTTTCAACAGCCTGTAAAATTCCAGAAAATTATGTCATGGCTTTAGAAGCTTTTAATAGGCTAATTGACATAATTTGAGTCAATTGGAGGTGTACCTGTAGATGTATTTCAAGGCATACCTTAAAACTCAGTACCTCTTTGCTTGACATCATGGGAAAATCAAAAGAAATCAGCCAAAGCCTCAGAAAAAAAATTCTAGACCTCCACAAGTCCGGTTCATCCTTAAGCAATTTCCAAAAATCTGAAGGTACCACGATATTCTGTACAAAACAATAGTAAGCAAGTATAAACACCATGGGACCACGCTGCCATCATACCGCTCAGGAAGGAGACTCGTTCTGTCTCCTAGAGATGAATGTACTTTGGTGCGAAAAGTGCAAATCAATACCAGAACAACAGCAAAGGACCTTGTGAAGATACTGGAGGAAACAGGTTCAAAAGTATATGCACAGTAAAACGAGTCCTATATCGACATAACCTGAAAGGCCACTCAGCAAGGAAGAAGCCACTGCTCCAAAACCACCATAAAAAAGACAGACTACACTTTGCAACTGCACATGGGGATGAAGATTGTACTTTTTGGAGAAATGTCCTCTGGTCTGATGAAACAAAAATAGAACTGTTTGGCCATAATGACCATTGTTATGTTTGGAGGAAAAAGGGTGGGGGCTTGCAAGCCGAAGAACACCATCCCAACCGTGAAGCACTGTGGTGGCAGCATCATGTTGTGGGGATGATTTGCTGCAGGAGGGACTGGTGCACTTCATGAAATAGATGGCATCATGAAGGAGGACAATTATGTGGATATATTGAAGCAACATCTCAAGACATCAGTTAAAGCTGATATGAAGTTAAAGCTGACATGAAGTTAAAGCTTGGTCACAAATGGGTCTTCCAAATGGACAATGACCCCAAGCCTACTTCCAAAGTTGTGGCAAAATGGAGTGGCCATCACAAAGCCCTGACCTCAATCCCATAGAACATTTGTAGGCAGAACTGAAAACGCATATGCGGGCAAGGAGGCCTACAAACCTGTCTCAGTTACACCAAATTCACCCAGCTTATTGTAGGAAGCTTGTGGAAGGCTACCCAAAACTTTTGACCCAAGTTAACCAATTTAAAGGCAATGCTACCAAATACTAATTGAGTGTATGTAAACTTCTGACCCACTGGGAATGTGATGAAAGAAATAAAAGCTGAAATAAATCATTCTCTCTACTATTATTCTGACATTTCACATTCTTAAAATAAAGTGGTGATCCTAACTGACCTAAGACAGGGACTTTTTACTAGGATTAAATGTCAGGAATTGTGAAAAACTGCGTTTAAATGTATATGGCTAAGGTGTATGCAAACTTCTGACTTCAACTGTACATCTGCATTAGCCTAATTAGTCATTCATACAGCTCAACTGCATATTCAAATCACTACGGCAGAGATTCCAGAGAGAGGGAGGAGGAGGAAAACGGGATGAAGAGGGGAGAGCTCACTTGGTTCCCATGAGAACAGTCCCACATGGAGAAAGCTAGATAGAGAGCTTTGGGGAGGGTGAGTTAGGGTGGTTAAATGAACCACATTCACATGATGAGTAATCTTTATTGAGACATTAGAAGACTTGCTTTTGGCTCATTGGGCTAAAATAGTCTTGAGGTAGGCAAATGACCCATGTTTGAATCCCACCCACCGCACATTATAATGTCATAAAGGCAACATTTCTCCTTCAAATGTCCAGATACAAGCAGTCACATCACAAACCCATTAAGGGCTTGTGTGTGTGTGTGTTCCTCTGTCTCAGCAGGAGAGCAGCTCCAGACTTAATCAGGCTGTTAATTAGTGTGCTGTACAATCTATATGTAATGAGTCTGGTCTGTCTGTTACAGTGAAGCAGTAGGCACACACACACATTCACTACTTTCTATGTTCTGCTTTAGAAGGCTTGGAGTTCAGTTTCTAAACCTTTATTCAACAATACTCAACCCAGCGCCGATCAGATCAGGCAGGAGTCAGGACACTTGACAGTCCCCCAGTAACTCACAACCTAAGCTGCACACAACACTACCTACAGCAATATGAAGGTTTTAGGGTAGTGGAGTGGGTAGTGGCC
The DNA here is from genome assembly GCF_057628025.1 of Oncorhynchus mykiss. Lineage (NCBI taxonomy): Eukaryota > Metazoa > Chordata > Actinopteri > Salmoniformes > Salmonidae > Oncorhynchus > Oncorhynchus mykiss. The sequence goes on along the minus strand of NC_143026.1, from coordinate 74,130,429 downwards.
TAGTGGGAGCTGTGTCAGGTATGATCTAGCATGTACTGTATGTTAAAGCACTCACCTGATCCTCCCTCCTCCTGGATCCACGGCACAGCAGTTTGAGAGAGAGAGAGAGAGAGAGAGGAGGGTGAAAAGGGAGAGGGGGTGAAAAGGGAGAGAGAGAATGAGAGGGTGGGGATTAAAAGGGAGAGAGAGGGGTGAAGAGGGAGAGAGAGAGGGAGGTGAAAAGGGAGAAAGAGAGGGGGGTGAAAAGGGAGAAAGAGAGAAAGGGGGGGTTAAAAGGGAGAAAGAGAGAAAGGGGGGGTTAAAAGGGAGAAAGAGCAGGGAGGTGAAAAGGGAGAGAGAGAGAGTGGGGGGGTGAAAGGGGAGAGAGGGGGGGTGAAAAGGGAGAAAGAGAGAGGGGTGTGAAAAGGGAGAAAGAGCAGGGAGGTGAAAAGGGAGAGAGGTGGGGTGAAAAGGGAGAAAGAGAGAACGGGGGTGAAAAGGGAGAGAGAAAGGGAGGTGAAAAGGGAGAGAGGTGGGGTGAAAAGGGAGAAAGAGAGAACGGGGGTGAAAAGGGAGAGAGAAAGGGAGGTGAAAAGGGAGAGAGAGGAGCAGGGAAAAGGGAGAGAGAGAGAGGGGTGAAAAGGGAGAAAGAGAGAACGGGGGTGAAAAGGGAGAGAGAGGGGTGTGAAAAGGGAGAAAGAGAGAGTGGGGGTTAAAAGGGAGAGAGAAAGGGGGGTGAAAAGGGAGAGAGAGAGAGTGGGGGTTAAAAGGGAGAGAGAAAGGGGGGTGAAAAGGGAGAGAGAGAGGGGTGTGAAAAGGGAGAAAGAGAGAGTGGGGGTTAAAAGGAAGAGAAAAAGGGGGGTGAAAAGGGAGAGAGAGGAGCAGGGAAAAGGGAGAGAGAGAGGGGGGTGAAAAGGGAGAAAGAGAGAGTGGGGGTTAAAAGGGAGAGAGAAAGGGGGGTGAAAAGGGAGAAAGAGAGAGTGGGGGTTAAAAGGGAGAGAGAAAGGGGGGTGAAAATGGAGAGAGAGGAGCGGTGAAAAGGGAGAGAGAGAGGGGGTGAAAGGGAGAAAGAGTGAGAGGGGGGGTTAAAAGAGAGAGAGAGGGGGGTGAAAAGGGAGAGAGAGTGAAGGTGGGTGAAAAGGGAGAAAGAGAGAGGGGGGGTTAAAAGAGAGAGAGGGGGGGTGAAAAGGGAGAGAGAGTGAAGGTGGGTGAAAAGGGAGAAAGAGAGAGGGGGGGTGAAAAGGGAGAGAGAGTGAAGGTGGGTGAAAAGGGAGAAAGAGAGAGGGGGGGTTAAAAGAGAGAGAGGGGGGTGTAAAAGGGGAGAGAGAGGGGGGGTGAAAAGGGAGAGAGATAGAGAGGGGTTAAAAGAGAGAGAGAAGGGGGGTGAAAAGGGAGAGAGAGGAGCAGGGAAAAGGGAGAGAGAGAGGGGGGTGAAAAGGGAGAAAGAGAGAGTGGGGGTTAAAAGGGAGAAAGAGAGAGTGGGGGTTAAAAGGGAGAGAGAAAGGGGGGTGAAAAGGGAGAGAGAGGAGCGGTGAAAAGGGAGAGAGAGGGGGGGTGAAAGGGAGAAAGAGAGAGAGGGGGGTTAAAAGAGAGAGAGAGGGGGGTGAAAAGGGAGAGAGGGGGGGGTGAAAAGGGAGAGAGAGTGAAGGTGGGTGAAAAGGGAGAAAGAGAGAGGGGGGGTTAAAAGAGAGAGAGGGGGGTGTAAAAGGGGAGAGAGAGGGGGGTGAAAAGGGAGCGAGATAGAGAGGGGTTAAAAGAGAGAGAGAAGGGGGGTGAAAAGGGAGAAAGAGAGAAACTACCATTAAACACAGACCGGATGCATAGATTACAGGACACACTCACAAAGACAGACAGACGAATGTCCAGGGTGAGGTCGTGGTTATTGTAGAGAATCCCAATGTTCAGAAAGAAAATGGCTGAACGCCATACTTTAACTGAGCATGTGCCAAGTCATGCCCCTGAGCCATTAAACATACAACAAGGAAGTTTGTCCTTTCACCATGGTGCAGCACAGCCTCTTATCACTTCACCACCAGTCACCCCTGATACTGCTGCTGGCACACACACACACTATTAAATAGCCGTTTAACCTACAATCCATTGTTATTCGTTTTCAAAAGCAGTTGAAAATTCAGCATACTGTTCCTGTCCTATAGCTCCTCCTAAATGACTGAGGCTTGGTGAATTCATACATGATCTCATTTCTCCCTCTCTCCTTATGTCTCTCCCCCTTCCCTTCCTCCACCCCTCTCTCTTCCTCCCTCACTCCTTCCCCTCCCCTGTCTCCAGTAGAAGTCATGGTAGTCCTCATTAGCAGTGATGTCATTTCCTCTAGAAGTACTTCACTTTGTTTTAGACGGTGATGACTTTTATAATAAGGTCACGACGAGACATTCATGGGCATGAGTGTGTGTGTGTGTGTGTGTGTGTGTGTGTGTGTGTGTGTGTGTGTGTGTGTGTGTGTGTGTGTGTGTGTGTGTGTGTGTGTGTGTGTGTGTGTGTGTGTGTGTGTGTGTGTGTGTTTGGTCGGTGGGGGTTATCGGTTATAAATGACTGAATATTCCCATTGTCATTATCTGAGCGATGGATCAACACCTGGTTTACGGAGAGCTGGGTGTATCTACACCGCATACAAAACAGAGAGAGAAAGAGCACAGATTCTGCACAGATTCTGTCAGACCTGGGCCCTGACAATAAATCTCAGTGAGACAAAAATAATGGTGTTCCAAAAAGGTCCAGTTGCCAGAACCACAAATACAAATTCCATCTAGACACCATTGCCCTAGAGCACACAAAAAACGAACATACCTCGGCCTAAACATCAGCGCCACAGGTAACTTCCACACAACTGTGAACGATCTGAGAGACAAGACAAGAAGGGCCTTCTATGCCATCAAAAGGAACATAAAGTTCAACATACCAATTAGGATCTGGCTAAAAATACTTTAAACAGTTATAGAACCCATTGCCCTTTATGGTTGTGAGGTCTGGGGTCCGCTCACCAACCAAGAATTCACAATTTTGAAAAAATATCCTCTGTGTACAACGTAAAACACCAAATAATGCATGCGAAGCAGAATTAGGTCGATACCCGCTAATTATCAAAATCCAGAAAAGGGCCGTTAAATTCTGCAAGCACCTAAAACCTTCCATAACAAAGCCATCACCTACAGGGAGATGAAGAGTCCCCTAAGCAAGCTGGTCCTGAGGCTCTGTTCACAAACACAAACAGACCCCACAGAGCCCCAGGACAGCAACACAATTAGACCCAAACAAATCATGAGAAAACAAAAATATAATTACTTGACACATTGGAAAGAATTAACAAAAAAACTGAGTAAACTAGAATGCTATTTGGCCCTAAACAGAGAGAACACAGTGACAAAATACCTGACAACTGTGACTGACCAAATTTAAGGAAAGCCTTGACTATGTACAGACGCAGTGAGCATAGCCTTGCTATTGAGAAAGGTCGCCGTAAGCAGACCTGGCTCTCAAGAGAAGACAGGCTATGTGCACACTGCCCACAAAATGAGGTGGAAACCGAGCTGCACTTCCTAACCTCCAGCCAAATGTATGTCCATATTACACACATATTTCCCTCAGATTACACAGATCCACGAAGAATTCGAAGACAAACCCAATTTTGATTAACTCCAATATCTACTGGGTGAAATTCCACAGTGTGCCATCACAGCATCAAGATGTGTGATCTGTTGCCACGAGAAAAGGGCATCCAGTGAAGAACAAACATCGCAAATACAACCCATATTTATGTTTATTTATTTTCCATTTTGTACTTTAACTATTTGCACATAATATGACATTTGAAATGTCTTCATTCTTTTGGAACTTCTGTGAGTGTAATGTTTACTGTTAATTGCTATTGTTTATATCACTTTTGTTTATTATCTACTTCACTTGATTTGGCAATGTTAACATATGTTTCTCATGCTAATAAAGCCCTTAAATTGAATTGAAATTGAATTGAGTGTAACATTCTTCGTCGGGCGAAAGAGAGGAGGACCAAAATGCAGCGTGATGATTATCCATTTTAATAGAATACTTTAACCACGAACCAAAACAATAAAGCGACAAAATGAACGAAGACGAAACAGTCCCGTAACGTGAACACAAACACAGGAACACTGGAAACAGGAACACCCACAAACCAACAGTGAAACCCAGGCTACTTAAGTATGATTCTCAATCAGAGACAACTAACGACACCTGCCTCTGATTGAGAACAATACTAGGCTGAACACAAAAACCAACATAGAAAAACAAACAGACTGCCCATCCCTACTCACGCCCTGACCATACTAAATAAAGACAAAACAAAGGAAATAAAGGTCACAACGCGACATTGAGAGAGAGAGAGAGCGAGAGAGACTAGACAGTGTATAACTTATTGCTGGCCACAAAACCATCTTGGCTCCATAATCAATTGTAATTATCTGTGTTATTGTAATTATCTGTGATTGTCAGTGGGAGTGGAGTCATGGGAAGAGCAGGGGGGTAGACCTATACAGCACAGCCTGGTAGCATCAGGCAACGAACTCAGGGTGTCTGCATAACTCCACACAGCATTAACCCACTATGCTGGGGTGCTAACACAAGTCTTGTAGGGCACACACACACACACACATACTCACACACTTAAACAAAAACTGATAATTAAAATCACACATTTTTTCTACTTCAAATACGTCCAAACACCAGTAGATGAACCCGTGAGGTTCACATGTTTAATAAAAGACTGTAGTCTTTTATTTTTGCACCTCTGCAGAAGACAAGGTGTAAATTGAAGTAGCTGTTAGAATCCCAGCTAAGTCTGTCATATTCTCTGTAAAACAGTCAACACATTAAACATCATTAGACTGCTTAAAACATCTTGAAGAAGGGGGCACTATTTTGATGTTTGGATAAAAAACGTTCCCAAATGAAACTGCCTATTTCTCAGGCCCAGAAGCTAGAATATGCATATAATTGGCAATTTAGGATAGAAAACACTCTAAAGTTTCCAAAACTGTCAAAATATTGTCTGTGAGTATAACAGAACTGATATTGCAGGCGAAAAGCTGAGGAAAATGCAACCAGGAAGTGCTGTTTTTCTGAAACTACTCTGTTCCATTGCAAGCCTATCCTCCATTTAAAGGAATATCAACCAGATTCCTTTCCCTATGGCTTCCACAGGGTGTGAGACATAGTGTTAGACATAGTTTCAGGCTTTTATTCAGAAAAATGAGCGAGAATGATCACATCGCGTCAGTGGATAGCCAGATGTCCTTAGATTTGTTAATGCGCGCGCCACTGGAGTGAGATCTTTTCTTTCTCTCTTGTATTAAAAAGTTTACTGTCTAGTTTAAATATTATCGATTATTTACTGTAAAAACAACCTGAGGATTGATTATAAAAAACGTTTGACATGTTTCTACGAACTTTACGGA
>NC_143026.1:74112500-74122500 GCF_057628025.1 Oncorhynchus mykiss | reverse complement strand
ACAATGCTTTAAAAAAAAGGGTTAAGTAAAAAATAGATAAGACGACAATTGAAAATAAAAACAAATAATTAATCAGCAGCAGTAAAAAAAACAAGCGAGGCTAAATACAGGGGGTACAAGTACAGAGTCAATGTGCGGGGGCACCGGTAAGTCGAGGTAATTGAGGTAATATGTACATGTATGTAGAGTTAAAGTGACTATTCATAGATTACAAACAGAGAGTAGCAGCAGTGTAAAAGAGGGGTCTAGGTAGCAATTTTATTAGCTGTTCAGGAGTCTTTTGGCTTGGGGGTAGAAGCTGTTAAGAATCATTTTGGACCTCGACTTGGCGCTCCGGTACCTAATGCCGTGCGATAGCAGAGAGAACAGTCTATGACTAGGTTGGCTGGAGTCTTTGACAATTTTTATGGCCTTCCTCTGACTGGTATAGAGGTCCTGGATGGCAGGAAGCTTGGCCCCAGTGATGTACTGGGCCGTACGCGCTACCCTGTGGTGGTGTCTTGCGGTCGGAGGCCGAGCAGTTGCCATACCAGGCAGTGATGCAACCATGCTCTCGATTGTGCAGCTGTAGAACCTTTTGAGGATCTGAGAACCCATGCCAAATATTTTCAGTCTCCTGAGGGGGAATAGGCTTTGTTGTGCCCTCTTCATGACTGTCGTAGTGTGTTTGGACCATGATAGTTTGTTGGTGATGTGAATACCAAGGAACAGGAACTCAACCTGTTCCACTGCAGCCCTGTCGATGACAATGTTGGTGTGCTCGGTCCTCCTTTTCCTGTAGTCCACAATCATCTCCTTTGTCTTGATCACGTTGAGGGAGAGGTTGTTGTTCTGGCACCACGTGGCCAGGTCTCTGACCTCCTCCCTATATGCTGTTTCATCATTGTTGGTGATCTGGCCTACCACTGTTGTGTCATCAGCAAATTTGATGATGGTGTTGGAGTCGTGCCTGGCCATGCAGTCATGAGTGAACAGGGAGCACAGAAGGGGACTGAGCACACACCCCTGAGGGGCCCCGTGTTGAGGATCAGCAAGGCGGATGTGTTGTTTCCTACCCTTACAACCTGGTGGAGGCCCATCAGGAAGTCCAGGATCCAAATGCAGAGGGAGGTGTTTAGTTCCAGGATCTTTAGCTTAGTGATGAGCTTTGAGGGTACTATAGTGTTGAGCGCTGAGCTGTAGACGATGAATAGCATTCTCACATAGGTGTTCCTTTTGTCAAAGCATCCTTCACTCATGCTGCCAAACATACCCTCGTGAAACTGACCATCCTACCGATCCTCGACTTCGGCGATGTCATTTACAAAATAGTTTACAGCCAATGGGATATTTGCGAATGAGTTCAATGACCATTGTCCCATTTCCTGCATACGAGATGTTAAGCTACACATTATTACAAAGATAATTTTTAAAGAGGAACTGTTGGGGTTGAGTGACTGGTGGGTTGTGTCAACTATCACTAACTCAGAACCTTCATTATTTTATTTTCCTGTTTAACTCTGTTGCAGATAAACATGTGCCATACAAAATGCTAAGGGTGAAAGACTTCATCCTTGATTCACGCATAAATTGTCTTAGAAATTACAGGTAAGAAATGTAGCTCGAGCTAAGGCTAGACAGACTGATTCTACATCTGATTGGCGGTCCTTCAGACATTTGAGAAATTGATGTCTATCTCTGGTTCGAAAAATCAACATATTTCTTGAATTGTGCCTCTGGTCCCAGACAACATTTACATTTGTGGTGCTTTAAATAACCATTTAGCTTCAGCTGGCCACCTGTTTGAAAGAATAGTCTCTGAAAATTCATCTCATCTCTAGTCAACAGATTGTAGAGAGACAGACTCACGTACTTTATTTTCATTTGAACCATTTGCTGTCTATGACGTATTAAGTGCTTTGCTAAAGGTTGATGTTCAAAATTCCATAGGGGCTGATTCACTTGATCCCTTCTTTCTGCAGCTCTCTGCCCCGCTTATTGCCGAACCATTTACCTATATTTTATACTTCCATTTTGTTTCTGGTGTTATCCCTACAATCTAGAAAGCGGTACATGTCCTCCCCCTACATAAAGGAGGAGATCCTTCTGACTTAGATAACTACCGTCCAATCTCCAAATGATCTTTCCTTTCCTAAGTTTTAGAAACCTTGGCCAACTGTCACCTAAGAACTTTTTTAACTTCTTATGGCTTGGGGGCAGTATTTCAACGTCTGGATGAGAAGTGCCCAAAGTAAACTGCATGTTACTCAGGCCCAGAAGCTAGAATATGCATATAATTGATAGATTTTGATAGAACACACTCTAAAGTTTCCAAAACTGTTAAAAATAATGTCGGTGAGTATAACAGAACTGATATGGCAGACGAAAACCTGAGGAAAATCCTGGGATTGGGATTTCAATCGGACAATACTGTTTTCATTAGAAAGGAAAGGGAATGGAGCTCGCGCTAACGGCCATATGCGATAAACAACTAATGGCTTTCAGCTGAGCCACTTACTCTGAGTGGTCTTATTCGCTCCCCTTTCACAATAGAAGCCTGAAACAACTTTCTAAAGACTGTTGACATCTACTGGAAGCCTTAGGAAGTGCAACCTGGCCACATTTACACTGGATATTGGATAGGCATTCACTTGAAAAACTACAAACCTCAGATTTCCCACTTCCTGGTTGGATTTTCCTCAGGTTTTTAACTGCCATATGAGTTCTGTTTTGCTCACAGACATTATTATTATATTTTGTAAGCTTGAGAGTGTTTTCTATCCAGATCGAAAAATTATATGCATATTCTAGCTTCTGGGCCTGAGTAACAGGCAGTTTACTCCGGGCACATTATTCATCCAAGCTACTCAATGCTGCCCCCCATTCCCAAATAAGTTAAGTGGGCTATTGATTATCTCCGGTACTACCTACTACCTACTCAGACAATACTGTTATGTATGCTATTGCCCCAAATGTAGACCAGGCATTGTTAGAGCTGCAATTGGACTTTTTTGCCTTACGAAAAGCCCTGGTTGGTTTAAAACATGCACTTAATGTGGACGAAGACCAAATATATATGTTGTTCTGTAATTTTCACGAAACAATTTCAGATGGACTACACATTTATTAATTGAATGATTCTCCCATTGATCAAGTTTACACCTATAAATATCTGGGATTTTGGATTGACAAGGATTTAACATTTCAAAAACATACTGATAAGCTAGTTAAAGGATTAAAAAAACAAATATTTAAAGTGGGCTTCTTTTTTTAGAAAAATATCTTGCCTCTCCCTAAACAGCAGGAAGCTGGGGCGGGATTCTGTCATTATCTCTCATCAGACCTGCTCTCTTTCTCTCTCTCTCTCTCTCACACACACACACACACACACACACACGCACGCACGCACGCACGCACGCACGCACACACACACACATCAACACACACACACACACACACACACACACACACACACACACACACACACACACACACACACACACACACACACACACACACACACACACACACACACACACACACACACACACGTATGTTAAAAGTTAAAGAGTGTGAAATCACCATGGCAGTATGCTAATTCTCAGCAGCCCCCCACAATGGAACTGTCAGTCTGGAAATAGAGTTTCAATGAAACGGAGAAAGTATGACTATGGTGTGTTCTCTCTCTATCTCTCTCACCCCCTTCCCTCCCTCCCTCCGCCCGTCTCTCTGTGGGTTGGTGCCTGCTCATCTGGATGTGTGTTCATTCTTCTGAATCTGATGGAAAATGTTTAGATCAATAACAACAGATGTTTGAAGGCAGACTATGCATCCCATCAAAGAGAGTGCCTCTGACAGAACCAACACAGAGGTTATGAAGCCCTTTCCTGCAGTCAAATAGTCTTATCATCATTTCATAATTAACACACTTTTCTTTTTTATGCTGGAAAATCAGGTTTCTATGTTAAACAACGGCAGGTGGTTAGAGCGTTGGGCCAGTAACTGAAACGTTGCTTGATTGAATCCCCGAGCTGACAAGATACAAATCTGTCGTTCTGCCCCTGAACAAAGTACTGTTCCCTGGTAGGCCGTCATTGTAAATAAGAATTTGTTCTTAACTGACTCGCCTAGTTAAATAAAGGTTATATTTAAAAAAATATATATATATATTTCAGTCTTCTGTGATGTATATAAAGAGTAATATTGGGATGCAAACTCAAAACTGAATACATTTCAACTATATATCTGACATGGTACAGGTGTCGTCTTTTTTTAAGCCCATAACCATGTGTGTGAGGTGTAGACTTTTGTTTCAAAGTAGATTTGTTTAAGACTACCAAGAAACACTTTGTGCAACCATGATTTAGCACACTGTATTAAAGGGTTTTAAACAGAAATGTCTCAAGATGACACGAAATGTCAAATAGGAAGAGGGAGTTGGAGCAGAGGTTGAGATGGAACATAATGTGAAGTCACACCTATTATCTTACCTTCCATTGATAAGACAAACACAGAATCCCTACGGCACCCTGCGATCCACAACAATTAAACCTGCCACACACTTGTGTCACCTTCTGTTGTTATCTGTCAGACACAAATAACACACACACAGACTCCCTTAGGTTTTCTCCTTATAATTCCAGCCAATAGCTATACTTCAGGGCTGATGACACAGGTACTGTACATTCTGCATCCAAAGAGTCCCCAACTATCTAAATGTGTGTGTGTGTGTGTGTGTGTGTGTGTGTGTGTGTGTGTGTGTGTGTGTGTGTGTGTGCTTGCGTGCTTGTGTGCGTGCGCGCGTGTGTGTGTGTTCCTAGCCTCCTATATGTTTGTACGACCTGTGTTTTTTGCCATGATCTTTAACTCAGCTGATTAATGTAAATATGCACAGATATTCACTGCAGTGGGCACACACACACACACACACATTTAGATAGTGGGGGACTCTTTGGATACAGAATGTACAGTACCTATGTCATCAGTCCTGAAGTATAGCTATTGTTTTTGCAGTTAGTGGTGAGGAAGAAGAGCTGTAGCGTGTTTATACATATTGTCATACTATCCCTAGGAAAAAGAGAGAGAGTTGGATTATTATACACAATACATTGCAAAAACAACAACTAAATGACTGCTTGAACACCAAAAGCTCTGACATACACAGAGAGCAGTGTTCTGGATATAGATGTGGTTTTAGGCCACTCTGGTCCGTTACTATGTCCTGAGTTTCCACTGTGAGAGCTGCTGACCTCACTAAGGTCAGGGGTGAGGGGTCAACCCCAGCCCTGCAGTAGGAATGAAACAACTCAGATGGAAGTTATGATTTGGAAGTTGTAAAGAAAAAAGTTCTGTTCAGCAGTGGGAAGGAAGTGCAACACCCAGCACCAACAGCCTAGCCTACATCAGCTGGTGAGCAGAGGGGGAACAAGCGATGAGTGTGGGCAGACAGGCTCCACCTCCGACTATAAACATTGTGCAGGCAAGTCTCTTTTCCTGTTGCTAACCAGTCATCACTAGCCTACTAGTTAGCTACCCCTTGCCTGGTTAAGAAGCACCAGCTGTTTTACGAAATTAAAAACAATAGCAGCATTAAGTTTAATAGTAAAACCACAGTCTAGATAGGTTTTTCTCTCCCTTGATTATAGAAACGTTTTTGAATATGTAGTCTTGCTCAACCCTCCCACTTTCCCCATTGCATTTCATAGCCAGGTTGTGTAGCCAGCGTACTACCCAATTCTCCCTCTTTTTGTCAGAGGATTCTAGCCATTCCCGGGCATAGAGGGCCGCATTTTACATTCATAAAGCATATCGCAGGCCATTCTAGCCTACTTGCAGACCAGACCGTGAACCACTTGTTTAGGCTGCACATTGTTCAGTCATGTTATCTCATTAGCTAGCTATAGCTAACAACCTGGGGCACGTTCAACAGGACGCAACGTTTTGGAACATTCACAACAATGGCAATGACTCGACCGAGTAATGGAGGTGCAACCCATACTACTTTGCCAATACTTGCAGCATCATCTCTCCCTGTCTCTCTCTCTCTCTTGTGTGTCTGTAATGTGCAGTATCTATGTAGGCTTAATTAGGAATTTACATGGCCAGATAAATATTTCTTATAAGTTTTCTGCTGTTGGTAGGACAAGGCTATGTATGTTTGTACACATGGTACGTTTTTACAAATGTGATGTGACTAAAATGTATGTAAAATAAAAAGGGTATTTAGTTGACTGAAATGGCCCACTGTTTTACTGATTTTGACAATAACTACAATTAATCATTATTCAAATTACAAAAAATGTGGCTTAATTATATTTTTGTCTAAATGAATAAGACTAGACTAAATCTGAAAAAAAGAGTTCCAAAATGAACACTGCTTTATACGCACGCACGCACGCACGCACGCACGCACGCACGCACACACACACACACACACACACACACACACACACACACACACACACACACACACACACACACACACACATTTGAAACCGTGAAAACACCACGGTTCTTCATGATGCAGTCTGTCTGTCTGAACAATCACGGCTACAGTTTGGAGAGTGGGAGAGAGGGAAGGAGGGAGGGAGGTAGGGAGGGAAGGAGGGAGGGAAGTAGGGAGGGAGGGAAGGAAAGAAGAGAGTTAGATGGACTGGAGGAGGGGAGAGGGAAAATAAAGAGAAACAAACAGAGAGCAACAGAGACAGAGACAGACTTGAACAGGTTGGCCTACTCTTCCCTGTCTGAGGAGAGTGTGGATGACTCAGCTCACTCTTTAGTTTGTCCTTCTTCCCTCATTCCTTCCATCTCTCCCCACCTGCTTTCAAAATATCATACTTTCTCTCTCTCTTCATACCTTCTTCCTTCCCTCTCTCCCCACCTGCTTTCATAATATCATAACCTCTCTCTCTCTCTCTCTCTCTCTCTCTCTCTCTCTCACTCTCACTCTTACTCTCTGATGGCCAGTCCCCTAAGGACTATCTCTCTCTGGGGAAAGTGTGGTTCAGCTTGTTCCAGTCTAATTGGAGGGAGGATCTGTCCCTCAGAGACCCAGCCCCAGAGCACATCAGCTGGGCATGGACACCAGAGACCCTCTGGGAGGATAAATGTTTTTTGCTGTTTTCCACCTACTAAACAATCCTGTCTGGTGTGTATTCATTCTTCAGCTGTTTTTAAATGGCTGAGAACAGTCAACATCATCATTAGGAGATGTTATGTCTCCAGTGTCAGAAACAACATTGGTAATAATGCATGTGTTATGGTTGTTTGGGTTGAACTGAGACAGAGAGGTAGAGTGTTGAACTGAGAAACACAGTCATCCATTTTGGAAGATCTCTTTGTTTTTCAAACAACTGGCACAACTTCATTTGTTTCATCCTCAGCTGTCTCACATGCCCTCTCTTCGCACACAAACACGCACACACATTCTCCCGCTCTCTTAAAAATATATATTTTTTAACCTTTAGTTAACCAGGTAGGCTAGTTCTCTGTATACAGAGAAGAGATTCGGCCCGAGAATTGAACCCTGTGGCACCCCCATAGAGACTGCCAGAAGTCCGGACAACAGGCCCTCCAATTTAACATACTGAACTCTATCGGATAAGTAGTTGGTGAACCAAGCGAGGAAATCATTTGAGAAACAAAGGCTGTTGAGTAAGAATAAGAATGTTGTGATTGACAGAGTCGAAAGCCTTAGCCAGGTCGATGAATACGGCTTCACAGTAATGTCTCTTATCGATGGCGGTTATGACATCGTTTAGGACCTTGAGCGTGGCTGATGTGCACCCATGGCCAGCTCTGAAACCAGATTGCATAGCGGAGAAGGTACGGTGAGATTCGAAATGGTCAGTAATCTGTTTTGGATTTCAAAGACCTTAGAAAGGCAGTGTAGAATAGATTTTGGTCTGTAGCAGTTTGGGTCTAGAATGTCTCCCCTTTTGAAGAGGGGGATGACCGCGGCAGCTTTCCAATCGATGGAAATCTCAGACGATACGAAAGTGAGGTTGAACAGGCTAGTAATAGGGGTTGCAATAATTTCAGCAGATAATTTTAGAAAGAGAGGGTCCAGATTGTCTAGCCCGGCTGATTTGTAGGGTCCACATTTTGCAGCTCTTTCAGAACATCATCTATCTGGATTTGGGTGAAGGAGAAGTGGGGGAGGTTTGGGCGAGTTGCTGTGGGGAGCGCAGGGCTGTTGAACGGGGTAGGGGTAACCAGGTGGAAAGCATGGCCAGCCATAGAAAAATGCTTATTGAAATTCTCAATTATAGTGGATTTATCGATGATGAGTGTTTCCTAGCTTCAGTGCAGTGGGCAGCTGGGAGGAGGTGCTCTTATTCTCCATGGACTTTACAGTGTCCCAGAACTTTTTTGAGTTTGTACTACAGGATGCAAATTTCTGTTTGAAAAAGCTAGCCTTAGCTTTCCTAACTGCCTGTGTATATTGGTTCCTAACTTCCCTGAAAAGTTGCATATTGCGGGGGCTATTCGATGCTAATGCAGAACGCCACAGGTTGTTTTTGTGCTGGTCAAGGGCAGACAGGTCTGGAGTAAACCAAGGGCTATAACTGATCCTAGTTCAATGGAGCATGCTTGTTTATTAAGATGGTGAGGAAGGCACTTTTAAAGAATAACCAGGTATCCTCTATTGACTGGATGAGGTCAATATCATTCCAGGATACTAGGTTGATTAGAAAGGTCTGCTCGCTGAAGTGTTTAAGGGAGCGTTTGACAGTGATGAGGGGTGGTCGTTTGACCGCAGACCCATTACGGATGCAGGCAATGAGGCAGTGATCGCTGAGATCTTGGTTGAAAACAGCAGAGGTGTATTTGGAGGGCAAGTTAGTTAGGATGATATCTATGAGGGTGCCCGTGTTTAAGGATTTGAGGTTGTACCTGGTACGTTCATTGATAATTTGTGTGAGATTGAGGGCATCAAGACTAGATTGTAGGATGGCCGGGGTGTTAAGCATGTCCCAGTTTAGGTCACCAGCACGAGCTCAGAAGATAGATGGGGGTTGATCAATTCACATATGGTGTCCAGGGCACAGCTGGGGGCAGAGGGTGGTCTATAGCAAGAGGCAACGGTGAGAGACTTGTTTCTGGAAAGGTGCATTTTTAGAAGTAGAAGCTCAATTTGTTTTGGTACAGACCTGGATAGTAAGACAGAACTCTGCAGGGAATCTCTGCTGTAGATTGAAACACCGCCCCCTTTGGCAGTTCTATCTTGGCGGAAAATGGAGTGGAAATTTCAGGGTGTTTGGTGGTTTTCCTAAGCCAGGATTCAGACATGACTAAGACATCCGGGTTGGCAGAATGTGCTAAAGCAGTGAATAAAGCAAACTTAGGGAGTAGGCTTCTAATGTTAACATGCATGAAACAAGGCTTTTACGGTTACAAAAGTCAACAAATGAGAGCACCTGGGGAGTAGGAGTGGAGCTAGGCACTGCAGGTCCTCGATTAACCTCTACATCACCAGAGGAACAGAGGAGGAGTAGGATAAGGGTACAGTTAAAGGCTATAAGAACAGGCGTCTAGCATGTTCGGAACAGAGAGTAGAAGGGACAGGTTTCTGGGCACAACAGCATAGATTCAAGGCATAGTGTACAGACAAAGGTATGGTAGGAAGAGACTGCATTGGAGGTAAACCTAGGCATTGAGTAACGATGAGAGAGATATAGTCTCTAGAGATGTTTAAACCAGGTGAAGTCATCACATATGCGGGTGGTGGAACAACATGGCATATTGAGCAGGGCTAGAGGCTCTACAGTGAAATAAGACAGTAATCACTAACCAGGACAGTAATGGACAAAGCATATTGATTTTAGGGAGAGGCATGCATAGCCAAGTGATCTTATGGGTCCAGTGAGTGGTTGGGCTGGCTGGGGACACGGCGATTCAGACAGTTAGCAGGCCGGGGCTACCAAGCTAGCATAAGGGCCTTAGATCCTGACTAGAACCAAAAAATTTGATCATATTACTCCAGTGCTAGCCTCTCTACACTGGCTTCCTGTCAAAGCAA
>NC_143026.1:74105000-74107500 GCF_057628025.1 Oncorhynchus mykiss | reverse complement strand
AGATAGGGGTGGAGAAGGAAATACAGAGATAGGGGGTGGAGAGGGAACTACAGAGATGGGGTGGAGAGGGAACTACAGAGATAGGGGGTTGAGAGGGAACTACAGAGATAGGGGTGGAGAGGGAACTACAGAGATAGGAGGTGGAGAGGGAACTACAGAGATGGGGGGTGGAGAGGGAACTTCAGTGATAGGAGTGGAGAGGGAACTATTGAGATAGGAGTGGAGAGTGAACTACAGAGATAGGGGGTGGAGAGGGAACTTCGGTGATAGGGGGTGGAGAGGGAACTACAGAGATAGGGGTGGAGAGGGAACTACAGAGATAGGGGGTGGAGAGGGAACAACAGAGATAGGGGGTGGAGAGGGAACTTCAGTGATAGGGGGTGGAGAGGGAACTACAGAGACAAGGGGTGGAGAGGGAACTACAGAGATGGGGTGGAGAGGGAACTACAGAGATAGGGGTGGAGAGGGAACTACAGTGATAGGAGTGGAGAGGGAACTACTGAGATAGGAGTGGAGAGGGAACTACAGAGATAGGGGGTGGAGAGGGAACTTCAGTGATAGGAGTGGAGAGGGAACTACTGAGATAGGAGTGGAGAGGGAACTACAGATATAGGGGGTGGAGAGGGAACTTCAGTGATAGGGGGTGGAGAGGGAACTACAGAGATAGGGGTGAAGAGGGAACTACAGAGATAGGGGGTGGAGAGGGAACAACAGAGATAGGGGTGGAGAAGGAACTACAGAGATAGGGGGTGGAGCGAGAACTACAGAGATGGGGTGGATAGAAACTACAGAGATAGGGGGTGGAGAGGGAACTACAGATATAGGGGTGGAGAAGGAACTACAGAGATAGGAGGTGGAGAGGGAACTACAGAGATAGGGGGTGGAGAGGGAACTTCAGTGATAGGAGTGGAGAGGGAACTACCGAGATAGGGGGTGGAGAGGAAACTACAGAGATAGGGGTGGAGAGGAAACTACAGAGATAGGGGGTGGAGAGGGAACTTCAGTGATAGGGGGTGGAGAGGGAACTACAGAGATGGGGTGGAGAGTGAACTACAGAGATAGGGGGTGGAGAGGGTACTACAGAGATAGGGGGTGGAGAGGGAACTACAGAGATAGGAGTGGAGAGGGAACTACAGAGATGGGGTGGAGAGGGAACTACAGAGATAGGGGGTGGAGAGGGAACTACAGAGATGGGGGGTGGAGAGGGAACTACAGAGATGGGGGTGGAGAGGGAACTACAGAGATAGGGGGTGAATAGGGAACTTCAGAGATAGGGGGTGGAGAGGGAAATACAGAGATAGGGGGTGGAGAGGGAACTTCAGTGATAGGAGTGGAGAGGGAACTACAGAGATAGGAGTGGAGAGGGAACTACAGAGATAGGGGGTGGAGAGGGAACTACAGAAATAGGGGTGGAGAGGGAACTACAGAGATAGGGGGTGGAGAGGAAACTACAGAGATAGGGGGTGGAGAGGGAACTACAGAGATAGGGGGTGGAGAGGGAACTACAGAGATAGGGGTGGAGAGGGAACTACAGAGATAGGAGGTGGAGAGGGAACTACAGACATAGGGTCTGGAGAGTGAACTACAGAGATAGGGGTGGAGAGGGAACTACAGAGATAAGGGGTGGAGAAGGAACTACAGAGATAGGGGGTGGAGAGGGAACTACAGAGATAGGAGTGGAGAGGGAACTACAGAGATAGGGGGTGGAGAGGGAACTTCAGTGATAGGGGGTGGAGAGGGAACTACAGAGATAGGGGGTGGAGAGGGAACTACAGAGACAAGGGGTGGAGAGGGAACTACAGAGATGGGGTGGAGAGGGAACTACAGAGATAGGGGGTGGAGAGGGAACTACAGAGATAGGGGTGGAGAGGGAACTACCGAGATCGGGGGTGGAGAGGAAACTACAGAGATAGGGGTGGAGAGGGAACTACAGAGATAGGAGGTGGAGAGGGAACTACATAGATAGGGGGTGGAGAGGGAACTTCAGTGATAGGAGTGGAGAGGGAGCTATTGAGATAGGAGTGGAGAGGGAACTACAGAGATAGGGTTGGAGAGGAAACTACAGAGATAGGGGGTGGAGAGGGAACTACAGAGATAGGAGTGGAGAGGGAACTACAGAGATAGGGGGTGGAGAGGGAACTTCAGTGATAGGGGGTGGAGAGGGAACTACAGAGATGGGGTGGAGAGGGAACTACAGAGATACGGGGTGGAGAGGGTACTACAGAGATGGGGTGGAGAGGGAACTACAGAGATACGGGGTGGAGAGGGTACTACAGAGATAGGGGTTGGAGAGGGAACTACAGAGATGGGGGGTGGAGAGGGAACTACAGAGATAGGGGGTGAAGAGGGAACTTCAGAGATAGGGGGTGGAGAGGGAACTACAGAGATAAGGGGTGGAGAGGGAACTTCAGTGATAGGAGTGGAGAGGGAACTACAGAGATAGGAGTGGAGAGGGAACTACAGAGATAGGGGGTGGAGAGGGAACTTCAGTGATAGGGGG
>NC_143026.1:68452500-68580000 GCF_057628025.1 Oncorhynchus mykiss | reverse complement strand
AAACAACGACAGAATGTCGACATATTTTCACCTTGGCATTGTTGCTCAATCACAAGAACCTCAAAAGGGGAATTTTGTATTTATTTTTCAAATTGGCACATTTTACTTATGCCTCCCACTGTATTGTAGGACAATCAAGTGTGTCCACCAAATACTTTGGGGCCCTTGATTTTCACACCCTGACACATAAAACCACATTCACACCACATGCACACATTTGATGTAATCAGCCAGCCTGTATCTGTATCCAAATCAATCAGCACCTCAACATGGCGCTTCTCTCCCATTGATTTTTCCATCTGAGGATTCTCTGTGTGTTGAGAGGGCCTGCTCATCGATTTCTCAGTGTTCATTGGGCTTGGGATTGAGCTGAGCAGCCCGGTGTTGGGTTTGTTAGCACAAGTATTTTGAGCTATAAGAACCTGCAGGTAACGAGGAATGGGCTTCTTATTCAGCTTCCCACCTAAATGTATTAAGAGCAAAATCTCTCACCAAATCTACTGTAAGTGCCAGGGAACCACATGAAAAGCAGGTGAAGGAGAAGTGTGGAAGTGGGCCTGGAAGTGTTGAAGGAGAGACCAGGGGCAGTGCAAATTTAGGGGATGATGATCAAGACTGGAAAGCAGCAATCATGCTCTGTATTCTGTTTACGTTTCTTTTAGCTCGGTTTTCAATGTTTCTCTCCTGGGAAATCAGAAGCTGTATTCACACAGTCTTAAAACATGCATTCTACATGCATCCATTCATGCTGTGCCTCTATATGCAGGCAGTCAAACAGTCTCACACACAGTTTTACACAAAGTCAAAGACAGGCACTCACACACTTACATACCGTACACCAGTACATTGACATATACACTGTGTTACATTAACGGACACTGTGTCACCAGATCTTCTCCATTCTAGCATCCACGTACTGTCTGGATGTCTCACCCCCAACAATTTATAATTTAATCACTATTGGCCATACATACACAATATGCCACTACATCAGATTTATTCTCTGCTATGACAGACTGTAACTGTACACACACACAGACACTTTGAAATGGTCCTCCTGTGTGTGACGGAGGGAACACGAGCCAGCTCCAACAACAATGCACTCCCATCACTGACTGCACCTTCATTACAATGTCACTGTGCTGCCTGGAACATTCTAGCAACGTTTGGAGAACGTGTGACAGTGATTTAGTCAAGGCATTCCTTCTCCACATCCAGCTGTAGTCAACTGTGCATATGGCAGGTGGGGAAGGTTCAAACCCCTAAGTTTGGGTTAGTGATAATATATTACATTATATTACAAGATAGGAAATATGTATAAAAAGCTGCACCTCTCCTTTTTTTGACGGGTCGCCAGGATGTGTTGAGTGAACAACACTAACCAACGGCTATGCTTAAAATTCTTCTTGTGATCTGTATGCGTGTTGGGCTTATTTTGGAGTGTGTATACTCTGTGTGTTGCTGGCTAAGTGAGCTGTGCGTCACTTTGACTGCTAACAGAATGGTGGATTTTAGAAGTTTGAAGACCAGATTGATCAAATAAAATATCAGACACAGAGAGGCTTCCAGGCCTAATATGACGGAAGCGGCTTTCTACAGTCCTTCAATAGAGAACGGCTAGATTGTTATACTATACCCACCTGCTTTCACAGACCTACAGATCTCCTATCTTCATTTAATCACTCTGTTATCACAGAGAATGTCCCTGTGCAGCAGGAAATGCAAACTTAAGAGTTTTTCCACTTTAAAATGTCAGACTTGATTTGCCCTAATGAAAAGATGTATCCACCCCTACAAAAATTTATATTAATTATAATCCACATAATAATTCACATTTCCTGTTGCTGCAAGATTATTGTCCTTTTGTGAGAAGGTCAAATTAAGATAGGACATAGATATGTCACTGCTGCTGTGTTAATTAATGTGCTATTGATGCAAGGGTTTTACAATAAACCATTATTTTTTATGTAATAGATACTTGAGAGATCCACATTCCCTTGTCACTGTGATTGAGTAAAAAAAACAACTAATGTGTTGGATGAGCATACTGTAGATACGCACCAAACCGGCTTTCACAGTGTTCTCACAACATCGCTGTTATTGGCATTGTTAGAACATTGCAACAAGGTCACATTGACTTTACATTAGAATGGCATATTCACTAAGAAGCCTGTGGCATCCAAACATCACATCTAGCATGTGAACCATCCTTGTTCACCACCCAAGCATAGAAACAATAAAAAGAAGCCAAAGACCAGCTCTACTTGCCACATTAAAAAAATATAAACAAGCAAAAAAAAACAAGGAATATTAATGTTCTTTGTTTTTTTCTCATCAAAATAAAAGGTAGTCCATTTATTCAATGACAATCCTTTCCTATTTGGCAAAGTTACCCACCAATCGCCCTTTTTTCCTCTTCTATTCCATCTCAAAACACAGTCTCAATTGGATGCACCACCTGTTCATTATCGCCTGAGCAGCAGTGTGGCCAATGAGAGCAGGGGGAGGAGGATAGAGGGGTGGGTCTGGGTTCCTGTGCCCTTCACCTTCTTGTTCTCAGGAGGATTGTAGTATCTGGTGCTGTCTGTTTTGGGCACAATGACACGAGGTCCGCTACGAGCACATGACTCGCCTGTACACATTCCACTTCCTGAACCGCTGATGTCATCACCTGGGGACAAGGGAAAGGCATTTGTTAATTGAAATGAGGATATCAGTGAGTCCCAAGCTTTTCAAGATGTTTCTGCACTCCCAACTCTAACCTATACATCCATTACCACCCCCATCCACAAACCAATATCGCATACTCTCTAACCCACTGTCTACTATAGTGTCAGCCCTTCCTTCCTCCTCCATCAGCCCTCCTCCCCCACCCGTCACTCACTGGCATCCTGGAAGTCCACGTCGTTGCCGTTGAGGGCGTTCCTCAGCCGGTTGGTCATGATCTTCAGCTGCATGATTTGCTGGCGGATAGTCATGTCTGGCTTGGTGATGTCAATTTCCACCTCGGGGTTATTGATCTGGCTGGCCAGGCCGTCACCCATCACCTCAGGAAGATACCTGGACACAGAAAACATCAATACGTCACTTAGCAGGCAACACGGTTGCATTTCTGTGGTACTACATTGCATTAGGATGACAAAGCTCTGGGACTAGGCCTTTATTTGAATGTGGCTTTGGACCATTAAGGAGATGTATGGCAAGTAGAATTTTGTGGGTTATGTGTTTATCGCTGGGTATTTATTTTTGGACAAATCCATTTTCCTTCAGGGATTTAGTCTATCGATTTCACCAGTTATTGATTTGTCAACCTTTTGATGTGTCTGTCTATCTGTCTCAGTCTCTCCTCATCTTCTCTACTGTATATATCCTCTAGGCCCCCCTCTCCTCCACTGGACTACATTGCTTGGGCACAGTATTGGATGGAAAATCCCACACTCATACAGTATATAGTGTATATATGCAGGTAACTGACAAAATAAAGGAAACTCCAACATAAAGCATCTTAATAGGGCATTGGGCCAACATGATACAGAACAGCTTCAATGCACCTTGGCATAGATTCTACAAGCCTCTGGAACTATTGGAGAGAAGCGACATTCTTCCACGAGAAATTCCATTATTTGGTATTTTGTTGATGGTGGTGGAGAACGCTGTCCCAGGCGTCGCTCCAGAATCTTCCATAAGTGTTAAAATGGGTTGGGATCTGGTGGCTGAGACAGCAATGGCATATGGATTACATCGTTTTCATGCTCATCAAACCATTCAGTGACCACTCGTGTCATGTGAATGGGGGCATTGTCATCCTATGGGCATACAGTAGCTTTGGTAGCCAAAATAACGGCCTGCCCAGATTTTTTATACATGACACTAAGCGTGATGGGATGTTAATTGCTTGATTAACTCAGCAACCACATCTTTGTAGAAGCACCTGCTTTCAATATACTTTGTATCCCTCATTTACTCAAGTGTTTCCATTATTTTGGCAGTTACCTGTAGCTTGAATAGCTATACTTGATGCCTGTTAACCTGTAATTTACGCATATCACTTTCTGCTTACGGCTGAGCTAGCGATACAGCACACTGAGCCCTACATGCATTATTAATGGCCCATTGCCTTGTAGTTGCATTTTTATGTCCTGACCTGTCACAAATTTCAATATTTCAGCATCTCTAACCACGTTTCCATCAATGATTTACAGTGTCTTCAGAAAGTATTCCTACTGTACCCCTTGACTTATTCCACATTTTGTTGTGATACAGCCTGAATTCAAAATGGATTCAATTGATTTTTTACACACAATATTTACACACAATACCCGATAATGACAAAGTGAAAACATGTTTTTAGACATTTTTGCAAATGTATTACAAATTAAATACAGTAATATCTAATTTACATAAGTATCCACAACCCTGAGTCAATACTTTGCTGAAGCACCTTTAGCGGCAATTAGAGGCACCTTTACCTTTAGCGGCAATTACAAGTACAATTACAGTATTTTGGGGTAAGTCTCTAAGAGCTTTGCACACCTGGATTGTACAATATTTGAGCATTATTATTTTTTAAATTCTTCAAGCTCTGTCAATTTGATCATTGCTAGACAGCCATTTTTAAGACTTGCCATAGATTTTCAAGCAGCTTTAAGTCGAAACTGTAACCGGGCCACTCAGGAACATTCAATGTTGCCTTGGTAAGCAACAGTGTAGATTTGGCTTTGTGTTTTACGTTATTATCCTGCTGAAAGGTTCATTCATCTCCCAGTGTCTGTTGGATAGCAGACTGAACCAGGTTTTCCTCTAGGATTTTGCCTGTCCTGTATTCTGTTTTATCCAACAACAACAAAAACTCCATAGTCCTTGCAGATGCCCATAACATGATGCAGCCAACACAATGATTGAAAACATGAAAAGTGGTACTCAGTGACGTGTTGGATTTGCCCCAAACATAATGCTTTGTATTCAGGACAAAAAGTTTGTTTCTTTGCCACATTTTTTGCAGAATTACTTAAGTGCCTTGTTGCAAACAGGATGCATATTTCGGGATATTTTTTATTCTGTACAATCTTCCTTCTTTTCACTTTGACATTTAGGTTAGTATTGTGGAGTAACTACAATGTTGTTGACCCATCGATTTTTATTCGGTACATGAAAACATTTTGTGTGCACTATGTCATCACGCACTGATTTTTATCCGCAACAAGTCAGTTTGGTGGAAATACACCACTGGTGGGAAAATGCGGAGATTTTCTTTATGTGGATTTTAGAATATTCGCATGAAAATCTGTTGCCAATTGGATGTAAATCTAGCTACACATATTTATGCACAAACTCACACACCCTCACACGTTTATATCAGTGTCCGATGCTGCTTGAAAAACTATCACAAACACGCCCATGAACCCACAAGTACATACATTTTTTATGACATAGTCTGTCACATATTTCAGAGTCAACAGCCCACTAAAAATCAAATTGCCCAATCTCAATCCAATAAGGGAGGAGTTGTGGCACTGCAGAAAGGGAGGTAAACTGCTCAATAATCAATTTAGTTGAATAGCATGAAAGGGGGTGAGGGGAAGGGGAGGCCATTTCAGACTGAGATAGAGAGGGTCTTGGGGGATTCACTCTAACCAGAGAGAGTGTTACATGACTAATAGGCAGTGCTGTGTCTCTGTGCACTCTGCTGCTGTGTGTGTGCTGCTGTGTGAATGGTTAGCATGTTCATCCTGGTTCTAAAGTGCATCTCAGGGTTACCTGAGCAATTCACATCCAACACAGTACAGATGTTCTCAGACAGGTGAGGAGGAATAGTATACTATGTTTAGGGGATGATATTCTACATATTACTGTTGACAATGTGTCATTAACAGTCTGTCTCTGCCAGACAGCTAAAATACTGGACAGGTGCTCATCATACCTGGCCTTGGTCATGCCATTCCAACACTTGTCACCAGCTGCTCCTGCTGCCACTTTACTATTGCACAGAGCAGCTGGCAGCTGGACCCAGTACTGCTGCATCTCCCGCAGCTTACTGGACACATCAGATATCTAGGAGAGATAATACATAGTTTGAATACTCAGCACACACACACACACACACACACACACACACACACACACACACACACACACACGACAGAGAGGATGTCCTGCAGTTCTAATGACACACACACCTGCATCTCCAGTGGGACCCCTACGGTGGGGCTGGGTTTGTACTCCATTGCGGTGCTGGCAGGGTTCACTCTCTTCTTTCTCTCCTCAGACCCTGAGCTCTGTGTGTCTGCCACCCTGGGGGTCCCACAGGCCTGGAACACCTACCACCAAACACACAATGAAACCCACACCTTTAGACACATCTAACACTGAAGAGAATGGGCCATGAGTGGGAGTGAGAAGGTTTAGTCAGGGTTTGGTGCTGGTTGAACTGACCTTGCTGGTGAAGACCTCTGTGTTCTCCTGCATGTAGAGGATGGCCTCTGAGATGCGGATGGGGAGGGAGTAGATGACCACATCCACACTGGGGTCAGCACTGAAACTAGACGCCACCTGCAGCATGGTGTCTGGACAATAGAGACAGGGAAGAGAATCGAGGAAAAGACTGTGAGAGTGTGTGCTTATTTGTGTGTGTTGTGTGTGCGGGCATGTGTGAGTGCACGTGTGTTTCTCTCACCGACGAGGTTCTGCCACTCGGTGTCCAGGTCGGCCTGGTTGGCAAGGCAGCCCTTCATGACGTTTCTGCAGTAGTTGGCACAGGGCTTGACGGAGGCCAGGCCTCTACAGTGGGGGCAGTACACAAGCTTCATCATAGCACGGGTACACTCTGGGCTCAGAGGAACCTGGAGGGGCACACCCATCATCATCATCAAGGAGCTTTGCATCTTTTTAACTGTGAGGAGTAATGAGACTACATTATTTATAAGACTCTTTAGAGGTATAAATAATTGACTCCTACCTTTTTGCGAAAATAAATATAACTTGTTAAACTCTCTTTCTCTAAGCAATTGCATTAGTATAAAGTAATATACAGTGGGGCAAAAAAGTATTTAGTCAGCCACCAATTGTGCAAGTTCTCCCACTTAAAAAGATGAGAGGCCTGTAATTTTCATCATAGGTACACTTCAACTATGACAGACAAAATGAGAAAAAAAAGATGCAAAGAGAAAATAAAATCCAGAAAATCACATTGTAGGATTTTTTATGAATTTATTTGCAAATGATGGTGGAAAATAAGTATTTGGTCACCTACAAACAAGCAAGATTTCTGGCTCTCACAGACTTATTCTTTAAGAGGCTCCTCTGTCCTCCACTAGTTACCTGTATTAATGGCACCTGTTTGAACTTGTTATCAGTATAAAAGACACCTGTCCACAACCTCAAACAGTCACACTCCAAACTCCACTATGGCCAAGACACCAGAAACAAAATTGTAGACCTGCACCAGGCTGGGAAGACTGAA
This sequence comes from Oncorhynchus mykiss, assembly GCF_057628025.1. Taxonomy (NCBI): domain Eukaryota; kingdom Metazoa; phylum Chordata; class Actinopteri; order Salmoniformes; family Salmonidae; genus Oncorhynchus; species Oncorhynchus mykiss. The sequence goes on along the minus strand of NC_143026.1, from coordinate 68,572,541 downwards.
TATGCAATAGGTAAGCAGCTTGGTTTGAAGAAATCAACTGTGGGAGCAATTATTAGGAAATGGAAGACATACAAGACCACTGATAATCTCCCTCGATCTGGGGCTCCACACAAGATCTCACCCCGTGGGGTCAAAATGATCACAAGAACAGTGAGCAAAAATCGCAGAACCACACGGGGGGACCTAGTGAATGACCTGCAGAGAGCTGGGACCAAAGTAACAAAGCCTACCATCAGTAACACACTACACCGCCAGGGACTCAAATCCTGCAGTGCCAGACGTGTCCCCTTGCTTAAGCCAGTACATGTCCAGGCCCGTCTGAAGTTTGCTAGAGAGCATTTGGATGATCCAGAAGAAGATTGGGAGAATGTCATATGGTCAGATGAAACGAAAATATAACTTTTTGGTAAAAACTCAACTCGTCGTGTTTGGAGGACAAAGAATGCCGAGTTGCATCCAAAGAACACAATACCTACTGTGAAGCATGGGGGTGGAAACATCATGCTTTGGAAATGTTTTTCTGCAAAGGGACCAGGACGACTGATCCGTGTAAAGGAAAGAATGAATGGGGCCATGGATTGTGAGATTTTGAGTGAAAACCTCCTTCCATCAGCAAGGACATTGAAGGTGAAACATTGCTGGGTCTTTCAGCATGACAATGATCCCAAACACACTGCCCGGGCAACGAAGGAGTGACTTCGTAAGAAGCATTTCAAGGTCCTGGAGTGGCCTAGCCAGTCTCCAGATCTCAACCCCATAGAAAATCTTTGGAGGGAGTTGAAAGTCCGTGATTCCCAGCAACAGCCCCAAAACATCACTGCTCTAGAGGAGATCTGCATGGAGGAATGGGCCAAAATACCAGCAACAGTGTGTGAAAAGCTTGTGAAGACTTACAGAAAACATTTGATCTCTGTCATTGCCAACAAAGGGTATATAACAAAGTATTGAGATAAACGTTTGTTATTGACCAAATACTTATTTTCCACCATCATTTGCAAAGAAATTCATTAGAAAATCCTACAATGTGATTTTCTGGATGTTTTCTTCTCATTTTATCTGTCATAGTTGAAGTGTACCTATGATGAAAATGACAGGCCTCTCTCATCTTTTTAAGTGGGAGAACTTGCACAATTGTTGGCTGACTAAATACTTTTTTGCCCCACTGTACTTTCTAATTGTTTTTGAACATGCACATACAGTGCCTTGCGAAAGTATTCGGCCCCCTTGAACTTTGCGACCTTTTGCCACATTTCAGGCTTCAAACATAAAGATATAAAACTGTATTTTTTTGTGAAGAATCAACAACAAGTGGGACACAATCATGAAGTGGAACGACATTTATTGGATATTTCAAACTTTTTTAACAAATCAAAAACTGAAAAATTGGGCGTGCAAAATTATTCAGCCCCCTTAAGTTAATACTTTGTAGCGCCACCTTTTGCTGCGATTACAGCTGTAAGTCGCTTGTGGTATGTCTCTATCAGTTTTGCACATCGAGAGACTTACATTTTTTCCCATTCCTCCTTGCAAAACAGCTCGAGCTCAGTGAGGTTGGATGGAGAGCATTTGTGAACAGCAGTTTTCAGTTCTTTCCACAGATTCTCGATTGGATTCAGGTCTGGACTTTGACTTGGCCATTCTAACACCTGGATATGTTTATTTTTGAACCATTCCATTGTAGATTTTGCTTTATGTTTTGGATCATTGTCTTATTGGAAGACAAATCTCCGTCCCAGTCTCAGGTCTTTTGCAGACTCCATCAGGTTTTCTTCCAGAATGGTCCTGTATTTGGCTCCATCCATCTTCCCATCAATTTTAACCATTTTAACCATCTTCCCTGTCCCTGCTGAAGAAAAGCAGGCCCAAACCATGATGCTGCCACCACCATGTTTGACAGTGGGGATGGTGTGTTCAGCTGTGTTGCTTTTACGCCAAACATAACGTTTTGCATTGTTGCCAAAAAGTTCCATTTTGGTTTCATCTGACCAGAGCACCTTCTTCCACATGTTTGGTGTGTCTCCCAGGTGGCTTGTGGCAAACTTTAAACGACACTTTTTATGGATATCTTTAAGAAATGGCTTTCTTCTTGCCACTCTTCCATAAAGGCCAGATTTGTGCAATATATGACTGATTGTTGTCCTATGGACAGTCTCCCACCTCAGCTGTAGATCTCTGCAGTTCATCCAGAGTGATCATGGGCCTCTTGGCTGCATCTCTGATCAGTCTTCTCCTTGTATGAGCTGAAAGTTTAGAGGGACGGCCAGGTCTTGGTAGATTTGCAGTGGTCTGATACTCCTTCCATTTCAATATTATCGCTTGCACAGTGCTCCTTGGGATGTTTAAAGCTTGGGAAATCTTTTTGTATCCAAATCCGGCTTTAAACTTCTTGACAACAGTATCTCGGACCTGCCTGGTGTGTTCCTTGTTCTTCATGATGCTCTCTGCGCTTTTAACGGACCTCTGAGACTATCACAGTGCAGGTGCATTTATACGGAGACTTGATTACACACAGGTGGATTGTATTTATCATCATTAGTCATTTAGGTCAACATTGGATCATTCAGAGATCCTCACTGAACTTCTGAAGAGAGTTTGCTGCACTGAAAGTAAAGGGGCTGAATAATTTTGCACGCCCAATTTTTCAGTTTTTGATTTGTTAAAAAAGTTTGAAATATCCAATAAATGTCGTTCCACTTCATGATTGTGTCCCACTTGTTGTTGATTCTTCACAAAAAAATACAGTTTTATATCTTTATGTTTGAAGCCTGAAATGTGGCAAAAGGTCGCAAAGTTCAAGGGGGCCGAATACTTTCGCAAGGCACTGTAGCTCAGTATTGGGATGATTTATTTTATAGAGTCATTATCACTCATCTTTATCAACGGTGTCAATAATTTCGGGTCCCACTGTATATGTGTGGTTAAAACATGTACTATGATCATGATTATCATGTATTGATTATGATTATGTAGTGCGCATTTTGCAACATGAAACAGCAACAATACCATGCAGCTAATGCATAAGAGGGGTTCGGTGAGGGATAGATAAACGGATATGTTGGTGTAGATGTTTCCTAAAGGATGCTAACTGTTACAAGAGTTGGCTATCATTTCCAAGAATAATCTCGCACTATTAAAGCCTTCGGAGGAGGACCATGTCATTTTCCCAGAATGCAGCTTCAAATGTAGCTCCTTAAAAGGATAAGAGCGAGCTTATGCTGTCTAGAATGGGAGACCATTAAGAACTTCACAAGGAGACTGAACAGCTAACAAGATTAAAGCGGTGTCATTACAACCGGTCCTTGTATTAACAGACTTCACAGGAACCCTTCAACAGGGCTTAATGTACACAGACAACCAGCTTCCTTATACGTCCGAATGTCACCAATTGATTGTGACATCCCACAGTGTTAAATCTCCTACAGTGTGACAACAGGAGGTGGAGTGGAGCAGAGCGGACAGGTAATGGTGCTGATAAATTAAGATCAGTGACAGGACAGACACCCATGATGCCATACTGTTACATCAGCCACTGTCACTGACAGTAACAACGGTAATCAACCATAGCTCAAAGGGATTATTCCATCCATCCACATGTTCTTTCTCTTTCTCTCTCTCACTCTCTTTCTCTCTCTCACACTCGCTTTCATCTCTCTATACCTCCTCCTCTCCACTTCTATCTCCCTCTCCCTGTGTTCTATTTAAAAGTTGTAAAGCTGGTGGCACCGTGCTGTAAATAAAGTCTGTATTTAAATGGGCCAGACTCCGGCCTCTTTGTGCCAACATAAAGAGCGGTTTGAAATGGTGGTTATTTTTAGGAAGAAGGGAGTGAGAGCCCACAGGATTCCTGTACGTGGCTATTGCCCTCTCTGGTGTTTGTGTAAATAGCTTGTGTATGTTCGATAAGTAACGCAAAAATACACGTTTGATACGTAACGCAAAAATACACATCGATCCACTAAAAGACACAACAGATTACACATTAGATATTTGTAGGCTAAACGTACTTTCATATTAATGTTACATTTAAATGAACATAAAACCTAAACATTTCTCAAAGGCTCCTTCCTCTCTCCAAGAATGTGCTTTTGTGATTCTCTATACCAATAAAAGCATCATAAAAGTTGGCATATGAAACAGGCACTGGGCACGTTCCACTGCTACCATCCAAAGAGATAGAGACATGTCCCTAAAATGCCTTACTTTCATCCAATAAAGGCTAAATGTAGACTGGCCAAGTAGTTGGCCAATAGACTGTGGCTGAAGGAACAGGGACAGGGGTCGGAGGGGCCAGGTTTCTTTGTAATTCACTCCTGATGGGAAATGGTTTTTAAGCTAGCCTTGCTACATGTTTCATCCGCCCCTCAGACACCCTGTTGCTGGGGCAATGCACAGCAGCCCTTTACCCATCCCTAGTGAGACAAGCCCTTACTGAGACAAGCCCCTACTGAGGCACGCCCCTACTGAGGCAGGCCCCTACTGAGGCACGCCCCTACTGAGACAAGCCCTTACTGAGGCACGCCCCTACTGAGGCACGCCTCTACTAAGACAAGCCCTTAATGAGGCATGCCCCTACTGAGGCACGCCCCTACTGAGACAAGCCCTTACTGAGGCACGCCCCTACTGAGGCACGCCCCTACTGAGGCAGGCCCCTACGGAGGCAGGCCCCTACTGAGACAAGCCCTTACTGAGACAAGCCCCTACTGAGGCACGCCCTACTGAGGCACGCCCTACTGAGGCAAGCACCTTAATGTGCTCTATCCATCTACAGTATGCATATGTTTTCACCAGGGTAACCAAGGTTAAACACACTGCCTAGGGGTGAAAATTACACACCCAGGGCATTTTCTTTCTGTGACAGATTTACGCAAGGAACTTACTCTGTGATTTACATAACAATCCCAATTTCAACTAGTTGACAGCGTTTATGTGTGTGCAGGGTGTTTAATGGTTGACGGTGTGGTGGATGTGAGGTGGTAATATCAGGAATAAAAAGCACTGCCATATTTCTCAGCGGTAGCAACACGTGAAACAGCACAGGTCTCTACTATAACAGTACCTGGGAAACTTTGCGGACCACCTCCCCACTGACAGTCAAGCCCTGGACGAATGACCGCGCCGCCACGAAGGCCCTGGTGACCTTGGGCTTGAGGTCACGGGGGACGTCCCCAAAGGGCCGCAGGGTCTCCGTTTGCTTGGCCACACACTCCAGGTAGTCGTCAGTGAGGGTGTACTGCGGGAGGGAGGAGGCCTTGAACAGGCGCTCCAGCAGCCGTGCCCAGAAGTCGTTGAGCGTCTCCTCCAGGTTGACAGCGGAGCCACGGTAGTAGCGACGCAGGTCAGCGTACAGGTCCTGGAACACAGGGGCGTTCTTGGAGTAGAGAGAGCCCAGCGTGGCCAGGAAGGACTCTTGAAGGGAACGCTCGGATCTGTTCAAGAGGTCTGTGAAGTACGCTGAGGAGAGAGGAGAAAGAGAAACGAGGAGTCAAATACTGGAATAGTCTGTTGGCGATTCAAAGCATTGTGTGACATCAAACCCCAAAAACCAAGCTTATCCTTCCCAGTGCTGCTGGCCTGTGCCCACAAAGTGAACACAGGCTCAGATAAAGTACAGCTAAATGGCCACTACTTGAAGTACAGTAGATCCCATAGAATGTGAGCATATCACCACCAACACACAGATATACAGTAGGTAGTGAAGAGGGCACAACAAAACCTATTCCCCCTCAGGAGACTGAAAAGATTTGTCATGGGTCCTCAGATCCTCAAAAGGTTCTACAGCTGCACCATCGAGAGCATCTGGTTGCATCACTGCCTGGTATGGCAACTGCTCAGCCTCCGACCGCAAGGCACTGCAGAAGGTAGTGCATATGGCCCAGTACATCACCCAGTACATCAAGTCAAGTTCCAAAATCAAATCAAATCAAATGTATTTATATAGCCCTTCGTACATCAGCTGATATCTCAAAGTGCTGTACAGAAACCCAGCCTAAAACCCCAAACAGCAAGCAATGCAGGTGTAGAAGAACGGTGGCTAGGAAAAGCTCCCTAGAGGCTTCTAAACAGCTTCTACCCCATTGCCATAAGACTCCAGAACATCTAATAAAATGGCTACCCAGACTATTTGCATTGCCACCCCCTCTTTTACGCTGCTGCTACTCTTTGTTGTTATCATCTATGCATAGTCACTTTAATAACTCTACATGTACATATTACCTCAACTAACCGGTGCTCCCGCACATTGACTCTGTACCGGTACCCCCCTGTGTATAGTCTCGCTATTGTTTCTTATTCTTACTCATTTAAAAAAAAAATGCATTGTTGGTTAGGAGCTCGTAAGTAAGCATTTCATTGTAGGGTTGATGTATTGTAATACCTGTTGTATTCGGCGCATGTGACTAATAAAATTGAATTGGATTTGAATATCAGCACCCAGAACCAAATTAGTCTGTCACGAGATTAGCTAGACTGTAAAGTACAGATCCCAACTGTCCTCCCATTTGGCACCCAGACATATGATTGATTTGTGTTCTCCAAAAACCAAAGTCACTACCCACTGGGCAAAAACTGGTTGAATCAAAAGTGGAAAAAAATCAAAAACCAAAGTCACTACCCACTGGGCAAAAACTGGTTGAAACAAAAGTGGAAAAAAATCAAAAACCAAAGTCACTACCCACTGGGCAAAAACTGGTTGAATCAAAAGTGGAAAAAAATCAAAAACCAAAGTCACTACCCACTGGGCAAAAACTGGTTGAAACAAAAGTGGAAAAAAAAAAAAAAAAACTCAAAATGTGGTGGCGTTGAATCAGCGTGGAAAACGATTTTCTTCTTATTTTTACCCAATTTTGATCCTAAATACATTGACATGGTGACATTTATTGTTGATTTCTGGCTGAAGTCACAACCAGTCACAACCACAATCAAAACTAGATGTTGAAATGATGTCTGTGCTTAGTGGGTAAGCTTTTCGTGCTACGTAAATAAACAAATAAATGGGAGTGTGGGAATGAGCAGATCGATTTGGCCCAATGTGACAAACAAGGACGAGTGTTCTAGCATGCCTGACAAACAAACTATAGACACTGTGAGAACCTGGGAACTCAACCGTAGAACTGTAGAGCACTGTCTCAGCTGCAGTTCAGTTAACAGCACTTTGCGGGTAAAGTGAGAGGAAGAGAGAAAAACAAAAATAACAACGGACTATACCATTGTCCTACATACCTCCTTATTGAGCCTTCCAATAAAGCAGCGGATACTGAGAGTTACAGTGTCAGGGGGGAATGTAATAAAACTCTGTCACCTCCCATTCTGCTGACACAATGACTGGGCTGCTCCCTGCTGCTGGAGCTGACCCCCGTAGAGGGAGGGTTAGGGAGAGGAGACTATCTCTGGCAATCCCGCTAATCTGAGGGATTGAATGCTGGAGACAGGTGGAGGGCCGGGGCCGGGGCCTGTGAGTGCCGCTGCTGCTGTGGAGAAGCAGTAAAAGCCTGCATTTAGCTGAGTGAGTCCAGGGCCCACGCCCGGCAACCCTAAACACAACCAGATGGCCATGCAACTCTTACCGCCACTCCTCTCCTCGATCTTATGTTCATTCCGTTTCTATTGCTCCTACTGCTGCTCTGTTTTCTACTGCTACTGCTGCTACCTACTGCTCCTGTTCATCTGCTGTAGTCTACGGAAGACACAGCTGCAATCATACCAAATGGACTTGAAACATCACCTGCACACTTCCATTTCCTCCCCTCTCTATCGCTGCTTCATGTAGCTGTAGCTCTAGGTTCCTCTTTGATGGATTGCTTCATCCTCACCAACATCTGGCCTCCCTCTGTCTCTGTGGCTGTAACCTCCTGATGTTGAGGGAGAGGAGGAGGGGGCAGGGGTTGTGTATGCAGCTGGACTAGCTCTATACCAGCGTTTCCCAAACCCAGGGGGTTCGCGTTTTGTTTTTTGCCCTAGCACTACACAGCTAATTCAAATAATCAAGTTGATTAGTTAATTATTTGAATCAGCTGTGTAGTGCACTTCTTGGGGTCCCCAGGATAGAATTTGGAAAACCCTGCTCTATACTGTTCTGCCAGCCCAGCCCCTGTGTGTGACGGTGTCCTTGTTGTTGTGTGGCCAACACCTTCCTCCTGTTGCTAAGCTAGGCTAACTCTGCCAAGGCATATGTCACACATATCAGTCACACTGATTTTATCTCACTCTGTAAATCAGAGCAGCCCAGCCATTTAGGAAGTATAGAAAGCAGGAGAAAAATGTACTGGAACTCCCCATCTGACACACGCTGCCTGACTCATATCACCATACCCTTTCACAACCCTTCTTTCTTTTATTCTCTCCTCCCTGTTCACTTTCTCTTTATTCTCTCCTCCCTGTTCACTTTCTCTTTTTTCTCTCTCTTTCTCCATATCGCCCTCCACTAACTCTAATCAATCCATCATTCCCCTCTCTCCCTCTTTCTGTCCCTCTCTCTTCCACTACCTACCTGCTTCACCCTTCTCTTTCTCTTCCCTTCTCTCCCTCTCTCTCTCTCTGTCTCATTACTCTGATGTGTGGTGATGTGATGCTTCTGGCAGCCACTCTCCTCATTGGGTCAAATGCTCATTAGCAGGGCCAGCATCCCGGCCTGTGGGGGTAGATGGGGTGGAGGAGAGGAGGGGGGGCAGCTTATCACATTTCACCCCTCCCTCTTCCACACCACAGTGTCTACTATGTTCCCTGACTCATTACCACAGCCAATCATAACTCTGTCTCCCAGCGGCCCACCTTCCCCTCTCCTGTCTATGTCTACCTGTCTCTGTCTCTACCACTCTGATGACAGCTAGGGCCCATCAAGACAGAAAATATGACTGCATGCCATCATCCCCACATCCTGTTTTAATCTTATGTTAATCAGATGGATGGATGGATGTCCAGATTACTTTGTGGGAGTTTTATTTTCCCGAGCAAACAGCCGTGTTTCAGGCGTCATCAGTTGCTGTCATCTGGGTACAGTATCCTCCGGCTCCATAGTGCTACTGTAGCTGGAGCCTCAGGACTATTTTGATTCATTTATATAAATAGAGTTTATTAGTGATGGGTCAAAGATTGCAGTAATGTCTTCAAAATTCGCAGCACAAGTCAAGGACACTATCAAGGTCATCCAGTTGTTGAAAAGATTGCACGCAACTACAGACTTGAGGCTGGTGTCAAGACAGGCAGCGCTTAAGAAATGTCAGGAAGTATCAGCATTTTCACACAAATACACAATTCCCAATGTCTAGTGTTATTATCCCAATGTCTAGTGTTATTATCCCAATGTCTAGTGTTATTATCCCAATGTCTAGTGTTATTATCCCAATGTCTAGTGTTATTATCCCAATGTCTAGTGACCTCCTTTCCCCTTCAGGTTGACAGCTCAGCGTGTCTTTCTGACGTGTGGACATTTATTTGGTTTGTTTATTTATCTGAGACCACGCCAACACTTGCCCTATCCTCTCGTTAAACAACTGACAGACAGAGTAGATGCCCATGTTCATTTTATGAGGGTTTGTGTGTAAGTGCGTGCATCTGTGCGTGTATTGTCAGTATAGAGGAGAGTATGAGTTCTGTGTGGCTACTCACTGTCGAAGCTCCTGTATTGTGTGTTGAGGGAGGCCTGTAGCGAGCGCCCTGCCTCTCTGACCAGCCCCTCAAACTCCCTGCGACTCAGGTTGGACAGGGTCTCCTCCATGGCACTGGTACAGCAGGTGTACCCCTGGGGACAGATGCGCAGGTGCTCACCTAGGGACAAGACAGAGGAGAGGACATGTTTAGGGTTTTATCCACTTAATACTAAAGAGTAGATTTTAGAGAGGCTCTAAGAGCATTAGACCAGTAACCGAAAGGTTGCTGGTTTGAATCCCTGAGCCGACTAGGTGAAAAATCTGTCGATGTGCCTTTGCGCAAGGCACTTCACCCTAATTGCTCCTGTAATTCACTCTGGATAAGAGCATCTGCTAAATGACTAACATGTAAAACAAACTATCTGGAGTAACTTACAGTAGTGAATGCATTCTGTACATTTTCATGCTAGTCTCTGGTGGGAATCAAACCCACAACCCTGGCATTGCAAGTGCTATGCTCTACCAACTGAGCCACAGGCGATTACTTCTTGAATGGCAGAAGAAGATTATGTGTATAAAAATCTAATAAGTCATCTACTAAGGCTCTGGTAGAATTGTATATGTTTTTCCTTATATGTCCGTGGTGTATTTGTATATGTGTTAACTTATAAGCCTTATATGTCCGTGGTGTATTTGTATATGTGTTAACTTATAAGCCTTATATGTCCGTGGTGTATTTGTATATGTGTTAACTTATAAGCCTTATATGTCCGTGGTGTATTTGTATATGTCTTAACTTATAAGCCTTATATGACACACACAATTGAATACATGATATGGTATGACATATTTGAGACAATATTCATGAATTATATGAGCCATCTATGAATATAATAGGAAAAGTGTATGTTCTGAGAATGTGACCTCTACAAAATAAATGCTTTCCTTATAGGTTTCACGTTTTTTTTTACAAGTCAACATATAATTAAACATGACAATTACTATAAGAAAAATACAACCTTTGTATATACATTTTAATTTATGAGTTTCCATGTTTAAGGCTGGGAAGCACTTCCTACTGGACAGCTGGTTTACCTACAACTACACTTTTGGTCTCCTATCCAGGGTCTTAGCCAAGCCAAGCCCTGTTAAGGTTTGGTATTTGTCACAGACTAATACCAATGTGCTATCGTGAGACTGATTGTTGAGAAATCTCCACTTAAAAACTAAATATATTCACTGCTGCTATCGGTCATTCCTCATTCTCCCCCTCCTCATGTCATCCCCTTCTCGCCCTCTCCTCTTCCCCTCCTGCTATTCTCCTCCCCTCCTCCACCTGTCCTCCTCCTCCTGTCCTCTTCTCTCCTCCTCCCCTTTCCTCCTCCTCCTCTCCCTATCCTCCTCCTCATCCAAGACCCCTCCTCCTCTCCTCTTCTCTTCTCCCTATCCTCCTCCTCCTCCCCTCCTGCTAATCTCCTACCCTCCTCCTGTCCTCCCCCTCCTGTACTCTTCGCTCCTTCTCCTCCTCTCCCTCTACCCCTTTCCTCCTCCTTTTCCCCCTCCACCCTCCTCCTCTTCTCTCTCCACCTCCTCCTCCTCTTCTTCCCTTCCTCCTCTCCTCCCTATCCTCCTCCTCCTCCCCTCCTGCTATTCTCCTCCATCTCCACCTCCTTCTCCTCCTCCCCCTCCTCCTGTCCTCCTCTCTCCTCATCCTCTCCCCCTCCTCCTTTCCTCCTCTCCGCCCTCCTCTCCCCCTCTCCTCTCCCTCTCCTCCTCACCCCCCCTTCCTCCTCCTCCTCATGGCAGACTTTGCTTCTTTTTTCAATAAGTGTCACATTGCATGTATCAATGACATCAGACAGTGCAAGTGCTTTGAAACATGCATGTCCCATGTGCCTTAGAAGGCTTAGCTTACATGTCTCTTGTATGTTTTTTATATAATACATACAACATTTCTGTTATCTAAATGTTAACCACCAATATCAGATATTACAATAATCTTCTATGAAGTGTATTTGCTGCCATATGTATTACTGACAAGTTCCACAAAAAACTATCTTGTTAAATTCTTCTATACACACACACACACACACACACACACACACACACACACACACACACACACACACAAACACACACAAACACAAACACACACAAGAGAGAAAGAGCCAGACAGCTTAGAGTGCAGTCTGCAGCCCCAGTCCCCAAGCAGGCGGGGGTGAGCCTGAGGAGGGGGTTAGGCGTAGAGGGGATGGGGGTGAGTGGTCTGCCCCCCAGCCCTCTCTGCCACTTCACAAACGGGTTCCCTGCTCAAGCCCTGCCTCTGCCTGGCCCTGGCTGTCTGCCCCGGGAACTGGAGCGAGAGATGCTATCACATCCATGCATCTTTTATGAATCCTGACTACAGCAGGAGGGAAAAGTGCAGAGAAATCTCTATTCACTTATTTATTTATTTCCTCACTTCTTTTATCTTAAAATTCTAGAGAAGGGATATAGGATCTGTGTGCCAAGAAGCTCACTAGTTGTGTGGTAGTCAAGCAGTAGTCTGTCTGTTTTGCTGTAGTCTTCTGCACGGTATGTGGCACTGGCATGAGGAGTATTTGCAATCCTTTATATCGAATCAAACAACTTTGAGAGGAGAAAAAAAGGGATGATTGAGCCTGATCGTGATCATGCTGTGTAAAGAGAAGAGAAGGGCAGAACTGTTAACTTGACAGACATTTTTACTGTGCATTCTCCTATCGTAAACTCCTTCCTCGTGCCTCTCTCTCATGTGTCAAAGTGTTAAAATGTCTTTACTTTGAAACAGTGCATAGCTTCTGAAGCGAGACTTCAAACAGGTTGTTCTGAGGTGATTTAATATGCAGCGCAAAGTGTGAACCAGTAAAAACACAATGGAGGGATTCCAGTAGGAATCATATTGTGTGTCTCTGGTAGGCCTAGCGTCTTGCAGAGAAGAACAGGCTTAAATCCCATTAAACATCTAATCTCCTGGCCAGCTCGTGAGCGCTCGTCCATTTTAGTCAGCGAGCAGGGGGCAGGCGTGTGGCCTGCATTTCAATGACTGCTGACAGCGAACAAGGAGAGACAAGACTGATAAATCAGATTTGTCGTGTGCACACACATTCATACAAGCCAGGGACACAGGGACACACACGCCTGAGCACCCAGACACACCTCCCTAATCCATAGACATGCAAAGACAGACACACAGAATAACAACGAGCAAGTCATCATCAGTATGCAGATAGGATCACATCTTTCATTGGACCAGTAAGACAGCAAGGTTCCTGAGACCTATGCCTACATTATGGAGATCCCTTACAATGCTATATATATGTAACCTTCGGCACTCCCTATAGAGAAGCTCTAGGCCTATCTATGTATTATCTGTGATGGGTATGATTGAAAATGGGTATGTAGTTCCTGGCTATAGTGGCTAGTGGGCTATATCCTGTTTGCTGCTTAGTGTTCGACAGACAGACAGAACAGGTCTGGCTCTGGCTGGCTATGTGAGGGAGCAGGTGCGGGGAGAGAGTCCAGCCCATTTACAGCGTTTATTCAAGAGACAGATTACTGCCGAGGGAGATGAGGGGTGGCCAACCTTGCCCCCTGTGTCACACTAATCGAATCAAAGCCCATTCATAGCCAATTAGAGCTCTGCCAGCCACAGTCAAAGGCACAACATACACGTAATAGAGGCTAATACAATCTGCAAGACTTCCACAGAAAATGTAGCGAGCAAATCGAAATTGGACAGCCGTTGAAAGATAATGTTGACTTTGACTATTTGTCCATGAACCTGCACTCTCCATCCCATATCACATCTATCTCTAATGGCTGTCATTTCTGCAATCAGAAATTCATGTCTGGACAGATGATTGTGGCCAGCCTACATATGTCTGTTGGTGACAAACTACCTAAATGGAACGGGGGGAAATAAAAGGCTTGAAAAGACTTTCAGAATGTCTAACCTTAACTAACTGGAAACTTTGAAATCCAACTGGAGGATTTGCCATTCCACTTTAATATATTTAATTGTGTTTGGATTAACCACTGATCTGTGAATGGAGGAAACACATTTCCACCACAGGCAGAGTGTCACGACTTCCGCCGAAGTCGGCTCCCCTTCTTGTTCGGGCGGCGTTCGGCGGTCGACGTCACCGTCCTTCTAGCCATCGCCGCTCCATTTTTCATTGTTCCATTTGTTTTGTCTTGTTCCCCGCACACCTGGTTTACATTCCCTAATCACACTGCATATATATCAGTAAGAACTACAGGAAACGTATGATCTCTGTAATTGCAAACAAAGGTTTCTGTACCAAATATTATGTTCTGCTTTTCTGATGTATCAAATACTTATGTCATGCAATAAAATGCAAATTAATTACTTAAAAATCATACAATGTGATTTTCTTTATTTTTGTTTTAGATTCCATCTCTCACGGTTGAAGTGTACATATGATAAAAAATTACAGACCTCTACATGCTTTGTAAGTAGGAAAACCTGCAAAATCGGCAGTGTATCAAATACTTGTTCTCCCCACTGTATATTCCTCTGTTGCCCCCATGTCTTTGTGTGGAATTGTTTTGTTTTGTGTTTGTTGTTTCGCGCCAGTCTGGTTTTTCACACTGTGCATTGCCTGTACCCTTTTTGGGGAATTATTGGTGAACCTTATTGTTATATTATGGACGGTATTTTACGCTTGTCACTTTTGCCGGTTGGATTGAGTTGTAGCTGTTTGCTCCCATCTGTTTGTTGCTCTTGGCTAATAAAGTCACCTGATCACCTATTCTCTGCTCTCCTGCACTTGACTCGAATGACCAGCAGCGAAAACCCTGACACAGAGATCTTTGTTGTCACTAGACTGTTAAGGATGTTTACTACAGTAAAGGGGCTTAACAATGTTCCAGCGTTGCTTCGTAATGTAAACTGGGTATCCTGCAGGAGCTATAAAGTTAATTCACTTACAGTGACAAACAAATAAAATGCAGCCCATTCAGTGGATCACAGTCCCATATAGGCAGTTTGTCCATTATGTTACAGTACATAATGACAATGAACACTGATATAGATTTCTCTGCACCCTATCATACTGTAACAGGGATAATGAATGATGTTCAGTCACTCTGCATCTGTTTCTACCAGACTGCTCCTTCTCTCTCCATCCACAGACACTACCAATGTGTTCAAGTTGACCTATTCTTTCTCTGTTGTCCCCCATCTTTCTTTCTCTCTATTGCTCTGTGTGCACCAGTGTAAAATGATCCAGTTTACAACCATACACTACTTTACATCCCATGAATATTATTCACAACTGTATTGGAAATCCATCTGAGAACAGCAGATCTCGACCCATAACCACCGGTACATGCAGCTTATTCTACAGCCCACACATATACATTAGATTGGCTCTAACACAGCATTAATGATTCCATTTAAACCACTCCATATTCCTAGTTAAATAAAGGTTACATAAAAAAATGTAAACAATACAAATCCATCTCATGTGACTCATCTCGTAGATCATTTCAATGGGATTGTTGAGCATGTATCTGGGATGTGGGCCACTGTTTTAAGATGGTAGCCACTCTTTTGCCTTCCTCCCCACATCTCCACTCACCAGACACACCGTCACTCCTATTACTCCCTGGCTACAGTTTCATCTGGAAAGGACATGAGTCATTTCTAAATGCTGCATCATTTTACGGGCACCTTGGCTCTGGGAGGGGCCATTCAGTGACGGTATGTCCATTTTGGAAAGTGTAGATAAAAAAAAACATGAGCTAGCGCACACCCAGAATAATAGTTTGTGTGGAGGTGCTGACTACCGGCAAATAAACTACAAACTATCAAAATAAAGAAAGTCGCACACTCCACGTATAATCTCCCAGCAATTGAATGGGTTTTTACCAACGTTTCGGCATCACTGTGCCTTCCTCAGACCCTGGCAGACCCTGGCAGACCCTGAGGAAGGCACAGTGATGCCAAAACATTGGTAAAAACCCATTAAATTGCTGGGAGATTATACGTGGAGTGTGCGACTTTCTTTATTTTGATAGTTTACATTATGGAAAGTGTGACATCACCGCCGGGGAGCAGTGTGGGGAGTGACACTGCTCCTCAGCCAGGTGTTGACAGGGTGGACACCCGGGCCGACTCAGTGAAAGGTCGCCAGACGCGCCCGGTGGACTAATGCCAGCCGTCTGTATTCAGAGAAAGGCTGAGCCGTCACCTGATATTAGACACCTACTCCATCTCCTTTCTCAGCCATGTGCATAGAGACACACAGACGCATGCACACAAAGATACTGTACATAGACACAAAACAGACACACACAAGGGAGGTTTACACATAGCCTGCAGGCCACCACCCAAGGGTATTGTAGGATAGAGAATGCAAAGCATATTGGTAAGGAATTATTTATACGCTACATTTATACGCTACAGCACAGAGGAAGAGAGCACATACTAATCTAGTTTGTCATGGTAACTAAGGATCTATGGACGTTATTATCAGGCAGATGTTGGGAGTGTTGAATAGGAGCTTGAGCTTTTGATTCAGGGCATGATGAACATACACTCTTAGAAAAAAGGTGCTACTGTATCTACATAGCCACAGGAAGTAAGGGTGATGAGGGTGGTGCAGCACCCCCTAAAAATAAATTGTTCAAATATATTTGGCAAAGAAAATTGCACCACCCCTGAAACCAAACTACTTCCCACAAAGAGTTCTACATGGAATCCAAATGGGTTCTACCTGGGACCAAAAAGGGTTCTACCTGAAACCGAAAAGGGTTCTCCTACGGGGACAGCCGAAGGATCCCTTTGGAACCTTTTTTCTAAGAGTGTAGATTGAGAGGAACAATACCCTATACAACCATCAACCCTTTCCCACCCTCTCCTGAAAACCACACACACACACACACACACACACAAACACAAACACACACACACCCTGTCGTGCCAGTTGATCATGACTGAATTGCTGTGCATCTCAAGCAGAGCACTGCGTCTCTTCTGGCCCTCCTGGCATAATCCCACCACAGCCATCCCATGCTTTAATCTCATAAATGGTCGCATGCATCTGCTGGGACGCTGGCAGGGGAACATCTATGCATCCCTGCCTGCTTGATTTTGGCCCCTGACAGCTCTCAGACCTGGCTGGAGAGAGTCCTGATGCAGCACAAAGTGGAGACTGTGTGATCTGAGGCCCATGTGTGACAAATCTGATGTCAACAACGCCACAATGTTGAGACAGAGAGGAGAGTTAATTTACACTGACAACGAAATAAGGGATGACATTGAGATAATATTTGTCTGAGATTAAATATGTAAAGTGCCTGATATGGTGTAAGAATCATTTGCTAATTTGTAGAATTAAACATTGGTAGTCTCTGTTACAAGCTTCTCAGAAATGACATTAAAGTGCATCACCATGGCCAATAAAAACGGAATCAGTTGAGCAACCGTCACTAGTAGTCAGACAGCCTATTTGAGTGCTTAATCCCTCTCTGGTCAACTATCCGTGAAAGATTTATTCAGTTATGGTCCGGATTTTGCATGTTGAAGCGGGCCGTTACACTATTACTACCAGCGGGCCATTACACTATTACTACCAGCGGGCCATTACACTATTACTACCAGCGGGCCATTACACTATTACTACCAGCGGGCCATTACGCTGTTACTACCAGTCTGCAGTGACTGAAAATGAGGATTTGGGATCATCTGAAATGCAAATGTATTTTCCTCTAATTCCTCAATGATCTATATTCAATGTTCTTTATACATAAATTATTCAACATCTTAGCCAATTTGAATATATACAGTTTTATGCTGTGTCTATCTATCCTATATCTCCATCTGAAATCAATCCTCTCTATAGCCTTGCATATGGGGCATCTAGGCCTTTTCATTACACTTCAATGTGTCAGACACTTGGCTGGTAAACCAAACTATTCTTCATGGTTACCCAATTAAATCTGTCCTGTTTTGCCATGCCTTTCTCCAACATACAAGTTAATAATTATTATAGTTAGAGTACACAAAATGGTTAACAGTAGCCTAAAAATCAGACCTATGTACCATGACACACACACACCACGGACCAGATACAGATCTCAGGGCCTCTATAAAGTAGGTAACTAAAAGAGAGATATGTGCCTGCCCATGACCTTTGACCCTGTTCTCTCCCTAAGCCCTTGTCTGAGGAACACAAAGACAATTCCAACTGAAGTGGTTCCTCTTCTTCTCCACTTGCCTCTAGGCCACAGCATAAATTTAGACTTCCCAAGGGCTAATACATATACATTTATCCAGGAGTTAACTCTGATTGGATTTGCTCCTTCAGGCGGCCACAGTGAGAAGCGAGCACTGCAGTGAGAAATACCCTAAATAAATGATAGAATGTTGAGAATAAGTAAATATAATTCATGTCCTGCAGGCTTCTGGGTAAAACACAGCAATTTGTTGGCACTGCTGATTGCTGTCAATGCTCATCTGTATTCAGTCCTAGCCAACATTCTGCATGTTTATGCCTCCGGTGGGCACAAACCCACCAGTCAGTGAAACACTAAATCCAAACCTTAAAAAAGAAAGACTGTGGTAGAGGACTTCACGGATCCGGGCGGGTCCAGATCTAGAATTCTAAATAATGTCATGGGTCTGATCTGATATGATTGTCACGGGTATGTGTAATTTTAACTGACTTGTCTGGAAGGGACCATACACATCCGATCGCGATTGCTGCAGTAGAGAGAGTAATTTTATCATTTATGTTGCTCTTGCTTTTCACGAGAGTGAAGTGTGTAGCTTGTTGTTGTTGTTGTTGTTGGCCAATCAGAATTCATCAAAGTGGCAATAGGCTACAGCCATAGAGCCTCTGTGTGGAAAAATTTAGGAGATAACTAATCAATGGAACAAGATGGGGACAAGATGGCGCTGACAGAGAGGGCCGCCTCACTTATAGTCCTTAGGAAACTTTGCAGTACTTTGTTTTTTTGATATTATTTCTTACATTGTTAGCCCAGAAAATCTTAAGCGTTATTACATACAGCCGGGAAGAACTATAGGATATCAGCGCTACGTTAACTTACAAGCACTACAACCAGGAATACAACTTTCCCGAAGCGGATCCTTTGTCTGAATCACCCAGGGCATTTGAACTGATCCCAGAGGCTGACCCAAAAGAGGAAGACGTAGCAGCCTTCTGGTCAGACTTTGGAGGCGCGCACACCACCCACCACTTCAGAGTATATTACTCGCTAATGTCCTGTCTTTAGATAACAAGGTAGACAAAATTAGGGCACGGGTTGCTTTTCAGAGATACATCAGGTATTGTAAAATACTCTGTTTCACGGAAACATGGCTCTCTCGGGATATACTGTCGGAGTCTGTACAGCCACCGGGATTCATTATGCATCGCGCCGACAGAAATAAACATCTCTCCGGGAAGAAGAAGGGCAGGGGTGTATGTTTCATGATTAACGATTCATAGTGTAATTGTAACAACATACAGAAACTCAAGTCCTTTTGTTCACCTGACCTAGAATTCCTCACAATTAAATGCAGACCGTATTATCTCCCAAGAGAATTCTTGTCGGTTATTGTCACAGCCGTTTATATCCCCCCTCAAGCCGATACCATGACAGCCCTCAAGGAACTTCACTGGACTTTATGCAAACTGGAAAGCATATATCTTGAGGCTGCATATATTGTAGCTGGGGATTTTAACAAAACAAATTTGAGAACAAGGCTACCTAAATTCTATCAGCATATTGATTGTAGCACTCGCGCTGGCAAAACACTGGATCACTGCTACTCTAACTTCCGCGATGCATACAAGGTCCCCCCCCCCCCCCCCCCCCTCCCATCGGCAAATATGACCACGACTCCATTTTGCTCCTCCCTTCCTTTAGGCAGAAACTCAAACAGGATATATCTGTGACAAGGACTATTCAACGCTGGTCTGACCAATCGGAATCCACGCTTTAAGATTGTTTTGATCACGCTGACTGGGACATGTTCTGGGTAGCCTCAGAGAATAATATTGATTCATACGCTGATTCGGTGAGTGAGTTTATAAGGAAGTGCATTGGAGATGTTGTACCCACTGTGACTATTAAAACCTACCTTAAACAGAAACCGTGGTTAGAGGGTGGCATTTGCCGAAAACTGAAAGCGCAAACCACGGCATTTAACCATGCAATGGTGACTGGGAATACAGCCGAATACAAACAGAGTAGTTATTCCCTCCACAAGGGAATCAAACAAGCAGAATGTCAGTATAGACACAAAGTGGAGTCGCAATTCAACGGCTCAGACACGAGACGTATGTGGCAGGGTCAACAGACAATCACGGACTACAAAAATAAAACTAAATCAAATCAAATCAAATTTATTTTATATAGCCCTTCGTACATCAGCTGATATCTCAAAGTGCTGTACAGAAACCCAGCCTAAAACCCCAAACAGCAAGCAATGCAGGTGAAGAAGCACGGTGGCTAGGAAAAACTCCCTAGAAAGGCCAAAACCTAGGAAGAAACCTAGAGAGGAACCAGGCTATGTGGGGTGGCCAGTCCTCTTCTGGCTGTGCCGGAACTAGCCACATCACGGACACCAACGTCTTGCTTCCAGACAAACTAAACACCTTCTTTGCCCACTTTGAGGAAAATACAGTGCCACTGACGCAGCCAAGGACTGTGGGCTTTCCTTCTCCGTGGCCAACGTGACTAAGACATTTAAATGTGTTAACCCTCGCAAAGCTGCCTGACCAGACAGCATTCAAAACCATAGTACCCTCCAAGCTCATCATTAAGCTTGAGGTCATGGGTCTCAAACCAGCCCTGTACAATTGGGTCCTGGACTTTCTGACGGCCGCCCCCAGGTGGTGAAGGTAGGAAACAACATCTCCAATTCGCTGATCCTCAACACTGGGGCCCCACATGGGTGCGTGCTCAGCTCCCTCCTGTACTCCCTGTTCACCCATGACTGCATGGCCATGCAGTCCACTCCAACTCAATCATCAAGTTTGAGGACAACACAACAGTAGTAGGATTGATTACCAACAACCCAGCGTGTGGTGTCAGGAAAACAACCTTTCACTCAACATCCACAAAACAGAGATGATCGTGGACTTGAGAAAACAGCAGAGGGAGAACGCCCCTATCCACAACGATGGGACAGCAGTGGAGAAGGTGGAAAGTAGAGGTCGCCCGATTAATCGGCCATGCCGATTATGGCCGATTACATTGCATTCCACAAGGAAACAAGGAAACTGTGTGGCAGGCTGACCACCTGTTATGTGAGTGCAGCAAGGAGCCAAGGTAAGTTGCTAGCTAGCACTAAACTTATCTTATAAAAAACAATCAACCTTCACATAATCACTAGTTAACTACACATGGTTGATGATATTACTAGGTTAACTAGCTTGTCCTGCATTACATATAATCAATGTGGTGTCTGTTCATTTATCATCGAATCAGTCTACTTGCCAAACAGGGGATGATTTAACAAAAACGCGTTCGCAAAAAAAGGACAATCGTTGCACGAATGTACCTAACCATAAACATCAATGCCTTTCTTAAAATCAATAGACAGAAGTATATATTTTTAGACCTGCATATTTAGTTAAATGAAATTTATGTTAGCGGGCAATATTAACTAGGGACATTGTGTCACTTTATTGCGTTCATTGCACGCAGAGTCAGGGTATATGCAACAGTTTGGGCCGCCTGACTCGTTACAAACTAATTTTACATAATAATGACATAACATTGAAGGTTGTGCAATGTAACAGCAATATTTAGACTTAGGGTTGCCACCCGTTTGATAAAATACAGAACGGTTCCAGAACGGTATTTCACTGAAAGAATAAACGTTTTGTTTTCGAAATCATAGTTTCCGGATTTGACTAAATTAATGACCAAATGCTCGTATTTCTGTGTTTATTATATTCTAATTAAGTCTATGACTTGATATTTGATAGAGCAGTCTGACTTAGCGGTGGTAGGCAGCAGCAGGCTCTTAAGCATTCATTCAAACTTTAATGCGTTTTCCAGCAGCTCTTCGCAATGCTTGAATGACAGCTCTGTTTATGACTTCAAGCCTATCAACTCCTGAGATTAGGCTGGCAATACTAAAGTGCCTATTAGAACATCCAATAGTTAAAAGTATATGAATTACAAATGGTATAGAGAGAAATAGTCGACACGTCATAATTCCTATAATAACTACAACCTAAAACTTCTTAACTGAGAATATTGAAGAACTGGGAATATTGAACCAACAGCTTTCATATGTTCTCATGTTCTGAGCAAGGAACTTAAAATTACACGTTAGCACATATTGCACTTTTACTTACTTCTCTGTGTTTTTGCATTATTTAAACCAAATTGAACATGTTTCATTATTTATTTGAGACTAAATAGATTTTTATTTCTGTATTATATTAAGTTAAAATAAAAGTGTTCATTGTTCATTCAGTATTGTTGTAATTGTCATTATTACAAATATATATATACACACATAAAAATTGGCCGATTAATAAGTATCAGCTTTTTATGGTCCTCCAATAATCTGTATCGTATCGGCGTTGAAAAATCATAATCGGTCGACCTCTAGTGGAAAGTTTTAAGTTCCTCGGATACACATAACGGACAAACTGAAATGGTCCACCCACACAGACAGTGTGGTGAAGAAGGAGCAACAGTGCCTCTTCAACCTCAGGAGGCTGAAGAAATGTGGCTTTGTCACCTACAACCCTCACAAACGTTTACAGATGCACAATTGAGAGCATCCTGCCAGGCTACAACACCGCCTGGTACAGCAACTGCACTGCCCATAACTGCAGAGATCTCCAGAGGGTGGTGCGGTCTGCACAACACAGCACCGGGGGCAAACTACCTACCCTCCAGGACATCTGCTGCACCAGATGTCACAAGAAGGCCAAAAAGATGATAAAGGACAACAACCACCCGAGCCACTGCCATCCAGCTACCATCCAGAAGGCGAGGTCAGTACAGGTGCATCAAAGCTGGGACCGAAAGACTGAGAAATACCTTCTATCTCAAGGCCATCAGACTGTTATTAAACAACCATTACTAACTCAGTGAGGCTGCTGCCTACATACAGACTTGAAATCATTGGCCACTTTAATAAATGGATCACAAGTCACTTTAATAATGCCACTTCAATAATGTTTACATATCTTGCATTACTCATCTCATGTAAATACTTTATTAATCATCATCATCATCATCATCATCATCATCATATGTATATACTTTATTAAACATCATCCACATTATTTTCCATTCCTTTACTTAGATTTGTGTGTATTAGGTAGTTGTTGTGGAATTGTTAGATTACTTGTTGGATATTGTTGCACTGTTGGAACTAGAAGCACAAGCATTTCGCTGCACTCAAAATAACATCTGCTAACCATGTGTACGTGACCAACAAAATGTTATTTGATTTGGAAGATAGCAGGTAAACTGCTACTTAATATTCTGAATGGTTTGTTGTTATTTGTAACTGTAAAATGAGAAAGGGCATGCAGTACTGCCTCAATGAGCGTAGCTAGCTAATGTTAGCTAGCTTAACTAGTTTCTCCCAGTTTGATGCAATCAAGACAGCTACTAAATAATCATATTTGATGATAAATAACCAGGGTTTGGTAGATTACCTTCTAAATGTAATCCATTACAGTTACCTGTCCAAAATTGTAATCAGTGATGTAACTTTTGGATTACTCAAACTCAGTAATGTAATCTGATTACATTCAGATTACTTTGCTCTTAAGAGGCATTAGAAGAAGAGAAACATGTATGTTACCAATTGAACGACATCTATTGCAGGATAAACCAAGGTTAAAGTTTACATAGCTGGCCATATATGGATGTTAAATTTTATTTTATGGGTTGGTTATGTTGGCTTCTTCTACTACATATAATAATACGATTAAATTATATCTTCACATTAAAAACCAAAGTCTTTCAGAATTCCAGTCATTCCAATAAATGTTATAGCCCTTGATCTTCAAGAATAGGACTTGGAAATATGGAAGTATAGATTAGCCAAATTGTTTTACCTGAGCATAACCCTAAAACTAAGGACTTATTAGCCAGCCCTACTCTATTGTTTAAGATTTTGTTGTCATGGAGGACTGATTGGGCTCATTGATTCGAAAAATAAATGCTGCGCTCATGGAATGGAATGCTTTGAGCACTACTGAAAAGTGATATTTACATGTGAAAAATGAATGCCATATGCTGCATTTGCTATAGGCCTACTGTTTACCTTTTTGTTGGTGAGACTTTGATATATTGATAATATGCAGCTGTTTAAAGGGAAAATCCACAGATGAAACAATAACAAAATGTCCGCCACGCCTCTATTTTAGTAAAAAGCTGAGGGATGGACCTGGAGACGTAACCACTCTCAGATTAATAGACAGAGCTATGGAAACAAGGACTGACCATCCATGATATCAAAATTATTGTTTTAACCATGTTATGAGGCTATACAGTGTTTATTTACATTTACAATGTTTACAAACATTGGAGAAAAACAAGCTTATATTATTGGTTCTCATGAGTGTGGCAGTTGAACTAAGCTCATGAAGCATTTATAAGTTACATTCTTCAAGAATCAATGGATATATATATATAGTATAAATGTGGATATACAGTGGGGAGAACAACTATTTGATAACCTGCAAAATCCACAGTGTTCCCTACTTACAATGCATGTAGAGGTCTGTAATTTTTATCATAGGTACACTTCAACTGTGAGAGACGGAATCTAAAACAAAATCTAAAAAGTAATTAATTAGCATTTTATTGCATGACATAAGTATTTGATCACCTACCAACCAGTAAGAATTCCGTCTCTCACAGACCTGTTAGTTTTTCTTTAAGAATCCCTCCTGTTCTCCACTCATTACCTGTATTAACTGCACCTGTTTGAACTCATTACCTGTATTAAAGACACCTGTCCACACACTCAATCAAACAGATTCTAACCTCTCCACAATGGCCAAGACCAGAGAGCTGTGTAAGGACATCAGGGTTAAATTGTAGACCTGCACAAGGCTGGGATGGGCTACAGGACAATAGGCAAGCAACTTGGTGAGAAGGCAACAACTGTTGGCGCAATTATTAGAAAATGGAAGAAGTTCAAGATGACGGTCAATCACCCTCGGTCTGGGGCTCCATGCAAGATCTCACCTCGTGGGGCATCAATGATCATGAGGAAGGTGAGGGATCAACCCAGAACTACACGGCAGGACCTGGTCAATGACCTGAAGAGAGCTGGGACAACAGTCTCAAAGAAAACCATTAATAACACACTACGCCGTCATGGATTAAAATCCTGCAGCGCACGCAAGGTCCCCCTGCTCAAGCCAGCGCATGTCCAGGCCCGTCTGAAGTTTGCCAATGACCATCTGGATGATCCAGAGGAGGAATGGGAGAAGGTCATGTGGTCTGATGAGACAAAAATAGAGCTTTTTGGTCTAAACTCCACTCGCCGTGTTTGTAGGAAGAAGAAGGATGAGTACAACCCCAAGAACACCATCCCAACCGTGAAGCATGGAGGTGGAAACATCATTCTTTGTGGATGTTTTTCTGCAAAGGGGACAGGACGACTGCACCGTATTGAGGGGAGGATGGATGGGGCCATGTATCGCGAGATCTTGGCCAACAACCTCCTTCCCTCAGTAAGAGCATTGAAGATGGGTCGTGGCTGGGTCTTCCAGCACGACAACGACCCGAAACACACAGCCAGGGCAACTAAGGAGTGGCTCCGTAAGAAGCACCTCAAGGTCCTGGAGTGGCCTAGCCAGTCTCCAGACCTGAACCCAATAGAAAATCTTTGGAGGGAGCTGAAAGTCCGTATTGCCCAGCGACAGCCCCGAAACCTGAAGGATCTGGAGAAGGTCTGTATGGAGGAGTGGGCCAAAATCCATGCTGCTGTGTGTGCAAACCTGGTCAAGAACTACAGGAAACGTATGATCTCTGTAATTGCAAACAAATGTTTCTGTACCAAATTTTAAGTTCTGCTTTTCTGATGTATCAAATACTTATGTCATGCAATAAAATACAAATTAATTACTTAAAAATCATACAATGTGATTTTCTGGAGTTTTGTTTTAGATTCCGTCTCTCACAGTTGAAGTGTACCTATGATTAAAAAAAAAATACAGATCTCTACATGCTTTGTAAGTAGCAAAACCTGCAAAATCGTCAGTGTATCAAATACTTGTTCTCCCCACTGTACATACAGTATATATATAAACTCATCAAAAAAAAGAAAGGTCCTCTCACAGGCAACTGCGTTTATTTTCAGCAAACTTAATGTGTAAATATTTGTATGAACATAACCAGATTCAACAACTGAGACCTGAACTGAACAAGTTCCACAGACATGTGACAAACAGAAATGGTGTGTCCCTGAACAAAGGGGGGGGGGGGGGGGGGTCAAAATCAAAAGTAACAGTCAGTATATGATGTGGCCACCAGCTGCATTAAGTTGGTGTGTTACTGTTTCTCGTCTCTCCCTCCCTCCTCTCTACTCCCTGTGTCACTCACTCATAGTATGGCCCCTCCCCCTGCTAGTAGCTTTAAAAAATTATGTTCTACTACTTCCCTCACTCAGATTGGATCGTGTCTGGATCCAACCAGGTCTATAAGGAACAGGTCTAGTTGTCCTCGGGTCCGTTCAGAACAGGTATCTATATATATTTTCATTTATTTATGCATATCGGGTCCGGGTGGGAATGCACCAGGTCCATTTCAGAACAGGTCCAAAAAGAGTTCTACTGTGAGCGGACTATTATCAAAACTTCAGAGAGAAATACCAACCTGTGTCTTGAGAATACAGAGCACACTGGACAGTAGAAACCTTTTAAAATAGTATTGAGCCATTTTCTCAGACATAAGCACTTTAATTATAAAACATGTACATAATGAATATCACAATCTAGTGTTGTTAACCTACATGTCCCATCCTTTCCCGCCACAGATCCCTCTATTAACCAACCAACATTCCTTCTTCTCATTCCTCCCTGTATTCTTAAAAGCCCTCCGTGGGGCTCGGACTAAATACCACAGCGAGCATGAACACAGTTCGAGCCTGAACAGGAGCACAGGGCATGGTTCCAAATCCCCCTTGGTAATGACGAGAAAACCACGTCGTCGTGCTAGCCCATCTCATTTTGTGAAAGAGAGGCATTCAGACGCAGAGCCGAAAAAATGTCAGGCTGCAAATTTGTTTGAGCTCTGTTCAGCCTCCAGCAAAGTCTTCAAAGATAAATGGATGCATCTGAATGGCAGCCAAACAAGCTATATAAAGCTAAATAGAAACAATAGAATGAAGTTAGGCTATCTTACTGTAGATCCTATCAACTTAGTTAATCAACTCGGGCCTAAACAGGCACAAATAGCCATTTGCACTCCAAAAGGCAAGAACCAAGGTGATAATACTGCAGGTTAAAGGCAGGACGTTCCGCAATGGCTGAAGTTGACCAAAGTGATGAGATAAATACCTGATGTAAGTAGGCTAGGCTATATCCACATATGGCCATTTGAAAAATTAGTGTTGAAACACAGATCATTCCAGATGGGTGTCTCATGGTCAGAGTCACACGGAGATAAGCGCCTTCGTTAAGTCTGACCCTGTTTTCAGATTTGGAGTCACAGTGGATCTGAGCTTTACAGAAACAATTGGTCTCAATTAAGCAGTTCAGTGCATTTAACAAACACAACACAGACATAATACCCATCAGCCTTATGAGCCACAGCGGATGGACACAGAGGAGATGAGGGGTGAGCAAGTGCATGCAATAGACAGACACACACACCACAATATCAATGTAAAAGAAGGCAACATGTCAAAGTTCTTCATGTTGAAATCAGCTAGAAATCCTTGAACTTATTGGCATTACAGCATGTTTGAATTGAATACAAGAGATTTACTGTAATGGCTTGCTTTCACTATTCAGTCAATTCTGATCTCTCTACTGTCTCAATCTTCCCAATTCAGAGCACCTTTTAGAACACCTTTCCTCACAGCATCTTTTCTCCTAATTTCCCAACCTCCACATCCCCTCTAACCTTTCCTTTATTTCTGCCCTTGTTCATTATCACCTCCTTCCCTCCATCACTCCACCTCTTCTCCCTATTTGCCAGTCGTGACATCCGCCTAATGCCTCCAGGTTGGTTGCCCCCTGCAGAGTCTGCTGGAGTTGAAAGTAAGCCACAGGAAGTATTTTGAGTCTGCAGCATCTCACCTTCATTTTAAGAGCTGGTGCCCTTTGACCTGTGGGCTCATAAAGCCGTCGCACTCGCACAATAAACGGGATTGACGGCCGCCCTGTGGCTCGCCTCTTTGTGTGCCACAAGAGATGACATCAAAACAGGTCTGGTGCGCTCTATAAAATGCCAATAAGTGCAATTTAATGTATTTCTTCAGTAGTTTTGTATTCCCTCCCTTCCTTTATAAATGAACATGTTGGTCAAGTGCAGGTTTTTTATATCATGCTTGTTACAGACGGCATAATGAGGGGTGGAGGGACTGTGTATGTGTATGTGTGTTTCCAGAGCTATGGAACACTCTCTGAGGTCTGACTCTACCCTGTTCTTCAAAAAAAGCACCTGTATCTGATTAAGTATGCACATGGCCAGCCTCCGAATATATTTTTATTACCTTAGGAGGAGGAAAGAGGGAGGAAAGAACGATAAACCTGTAATGGAGGTGTCTAATGAGGCCTCATGATCCTATTAGGGCTGGAGAATCAGTGGTTGCAGATGGGAGTGGTTTCCCCCTCTACATCACTTCACATTAAGTAAGGACTCCTGAGAGCCCTGTGGTTTTCTATCATGTCTTTTCAAGCATCCCGAAATAGTCTCTCTGACTTCAATAAATGAGAAGAAACAGAGAAAACTAAGGGCTCGTATAAATGGTTCAACGGACCTGTGAAGGTCCATTGTATTTGGGTTAAAGATTCAAATTAAATTAATATTCAGTGTCATTAGCATGATGACGTGACCGGCGAAACTTTGCTTCTTGAGAGTCCAATATCTTGACAACTATTTGGGACGGTACCAACAGTGGACTAATGAAAAAAATACCAAAATATAGTTTTTGAGTGGATTTTCCCTTTAAGTGTAATATAGATAAGCACAAAAAACTTAATGGGAGACATTGCAAAGAGGGAAAAACAACACTTTGGGTGAAACATTCCTGGGATTATAAGTTTATAAGTCCAAAAATACATCACTGCTCGGCATCGACCCTGGCCTGTCTGCACTGTGTGTGTGTGTGTGTGTGTGTGTGTGTGTGTGTGTGTGTGTGTGTGTGTGTGTGTGTGTGTGTGTGTGTGTGTGTGTGTGTGTGTGTGTGTGTGTGTGTGTGTGTGTGTGTTTATGCGTGTGTATGTGTGTGTGTACGTGTTTGTGTACACAGCAAGTTGAGGGTATAATAATGTAATTCTATGTAATTGTACCAAGCCCTTAAAGCCATTTCTTAAGCAAGCTAGTATTTTATTCCTCAACCCTCTGAGGCTGTAAATATAAGCAACTTGTGTCATGCTGTGTGGTTATGGGTGTCTTCTAAGAAGCATCTTTATATCATTCTACTTCAGGGTGTTGTATTCAGTCAATTACTGCTGTTGGTTTCTCAATGAGCAGTTACATACTGGTGGTAAGAATGTTTACCAGAAAGCAGAATGTGTTTGCCAAGGCATTAGATATACATTATCTTCAGAAAGTATTCAGAACACTTGACTTGTGGTAAATTCAGTCCACCTGTGGTAAATTCAATTGATTGGACATGATTTGGAAAGGCACACACCTGTCTATATAAGGTCCCACAGTTGACAGTGCATGTCAGAAAAAAAAAACAAGCCATGAGGTTGAAGGAATTGTCCGTAGAGCTCCGAGACAGGATTGTGTCGAGGCACAATTCTTGGGAGGTGTACCAAAACAGTTATGCAGCGTTGAAGGTTCCCAAGAACACAGTGGCCTCCATTATTAAGTTTGTAACCACCAAGACCCTTCCTAGATAGCTGGCTGCCCGGCCAAACTGAGCGATCGGAGGAGAAGGGCCTTGGTTAGAGAGGTGACCAAGAACCCAATAGTCACTCTGACAAAGCTCCAGAGTTCTTCTGTGGAGATGGAAGAACCTTCCAGAAGGACAACCATCTCTGCAGCACTTCACCAATCAGGCCTTTATGGTAGAGTGGCCAGACGGAAGCTACTCCTCAGTAAAAGGCACATGACAGCCCGCTTGGAGTTTGCCAAAAAAGCACCTAAAGACTCTCTCAGACCAAGAAAAACAAGATTCTCTGGTCTGATGAAACCAAGATTGAACTCTTTTGAATGCCAAGCGTCAGGTCTGGAAGAAACTTGGCACCATCCCTACGGTGAAGCATGGTGGTGGCAGCATAATGCTGTGGGGATGTTTTTCAGTGGCAGGGACTGGGAGACTAGTCAGGATCGAGGAAAAGATGAACAGAGCAAAGTACAGAGATCCTTGATGAAAACTTGCTCCAGAGCACTCAGGACCTCAGACTAGGGCAAAGATTCACCTTTCAACAGGACAACAACCCTAAGCACACAGCCAATACAATGCAGGAGTGACTTAGGGACAAGTCACTGAATATTCTAGAGTGGCCCAGCCAGAGCCCGGACTTGAACCCGATCGAACATCTCTGGAGAGACCTGAAAATAGCTGTGCAGCAACGCTCCCCATCCAACGTGACAGAGCTTGAGAGGATCTGCAGAGAAGAATGGGAGAAACTCCCCAAATACAGGTGTGCCAAGCTTGTAGCGTCACACCCAAAAAGACTCGAGGCTGTAATCACTGCCAAAGGTGCTTCAACAAAGTACTGAGTAAAGGGTCTGAATACTTTTGTAAATAAGTATTTCGTTTTGAATTTTTAATAAATTAGTAAAAAATTCTAACATCCTGTTTTTGCTTTCTCATTATGGGGTATTGTGTGTAGATTGGTGAGGGGGAAAAACGATTTAATCAATTTTAGAATAAGGCTGTAACCCACCAAAATGTGGAAAAAGTCAAGGGGTCTGAATATTTTCCCAAGGCACTGTAAATATATAAAAAATATTGTTTTTCCCAATGTCATGCTATAGGGGAGGCGACTTCATGCTATGAAACAGTTGACAGTTAACTTGGGTAAGAGAGATAATGACCCACTACACCAGAGCTGAATACAGATGGCCAGCTACAGTATACTGGTAAAAACCAACTGTGTGGGTCAAAATGATAGGAGAGAAATGTAACACTTTATTTGGATCATCCCCTACAAATGATGCGTGGATGTTAAAACTGTTAGCAAACTATCAGTTCCACATGTCCCTGACAGAATAGCGGGAGAAGGATGAGAGACCAAAAGACTTTGAAGATGTTCCTTCTCTGATCACAAGATCAAGATCCTTATTTGAGGGCATCACAACTGCACAGCATCCAAGCTATATATTATCTGGACGGAACGACAGCTGTACAAAGACGTTCATGACGTGCATTTCACAGATGATCTGATGCATTGTACTGTTGTAGATACTGAAGCGACAAAGAGAAAAAGAGGGATTAAATCCCACAGGTCATGGAGACGGTCTTAAACTGCCATGCTCAATGCTCATAAACACTGGATTACAGTTCTGAGATTGTGGCGAGATTATTAATGTCTTAAAGACATCCTAATCCCTCCATAATAAGGCAGAGGAAAACCCTTGGCAGGCCTAAGTGTGGTTGGTTGAGGGCACATTTTCGAGAGAGAGTGAGAGAGAGAAAAGAAGAAAGCGCGCTAGATGAAGAGAGAGAGAGACAGTTGAGCATGTGAGCAGTGAGTAAACGTGAGTTATGGAGAAGAAAGAGGAGAAGTGTACATGAGAAGAAAGAGGAAAATCGATGAGTAAGAGGTATGAAGTTGAGTGAGTGAAAGTAGGAGGTATTAAATCCCATAACACACACTGGCACATGCATGTCCCAGCAAAACAGCTCTCACTGAAGTGGCATGAACTAGCCGACCAGCCAGACTTGAATATAAACTCTGGAATAGCTAAGCTTTTTACTGAAACATGGGTAATTATAGGTCTCTCTCTCAGAATACATCTTTGAGTCCAAACCCCAGACATGTAAACGAGGACTTCCCTTAACCAGTTTAGACTCAGCTAGAACACTGCTTCGTTTTCAAGGAAACATAGCAACAGACGCTTATGAATTATGTGTGTTTGTCTAACTATGTGGAAGTTTGTTTACTGTAAATGTTGTTGAAGTTTGTATGTGTCTGTGTTAGGGGGATATAGAGCCACCCACACAAATAATGTGTAGTGCACCTAAAAGAGCCAATAAGATTGGAAGACAGGGTTTGGACCAACCAGCTAATTCTTCCAATTTGAAACCTGTAAAGGGCTTATCCAATCAGGTGTACGAACAGGAGGCTCTGAGATAAGCAGTCTCACTGATTACATCTGTGGCTCGTGACCTCATGGTGAGGACGAAGGCCATCCTGTAGCCTCTGTGAGGACACTGCATGCTACACTGAGCAACGCTACTTAGCTAACCTCTCCCTCAGGCTATTTTGACTATAGTCTGCACCTGTAGACATGAATAAGGAAGCTCATCCTGTTACACCCTATTGTACTATACATTACCTGTTGATACCTCAAGGGCATATTGAACTTGGATAACTGTGAACCTATGCAAAGACATAAAACATCCTAATTCCAGATTGTCATGTATGATGAGTGTCAGCAGTAAAGGCATTATCGTCCTACTGTATTAAAGGTGCAATATGCAGAAATCGCTCTGCCATTTCCTGGTTGCAAAAACTATAATAGTTTGCAGAATATCAGTTTTTGCAGCTTTAACTGTTATGATCCATAAATTATATTGAAAGATATATAGATCTTATATTTCTAAATACGTGATTTCTGAGCTGCACAGCGGAAAGCATGGGAGCTGCATGAAATTCTTTATTACATACTTTTATAGACCATTCGCTCGTTCAACATTTGCCAGCCACTCGCTGCCTCTTCAATACAACCGCAAAGGAAAGCATGTGTACTTTATTGAATCCCTAGCATGAATCACAGATCATGTGGCTTCATTAACTTAACAGACTAGCACCAATCAAGAGGCCCACATCAAACATCAGCAGATGAACTGAGGAAGAAAGGAGGAAGAAACACAGACTAATAATAGCATCCAACATTACAGATGTAAAATGGAACACAGGAGCAAGAGGGAGCATGAAAACTGGGAAGAGAGATTAGAGGAGGAACAAAGGAGTTGGAGAGGAAGGGAAACAAGATAACGAGAGGGCGAGAATAGGAGGAACAAAGAGAGAGAGGGGCAAGAAGAAACACTACTGGCAACCAAGACAAGGGAAGAGAGGAGGAGACAGGGATGGGATCCAAGAAGAAGAGGAATATGGAGGGAGGGATGAAAAAGAGAGAGTGCAAGCTGCAAAGGCTGTCAAGGAGAGATGGAGAGTGCCGTCCGTCCTGCTACCTTTAAAATACATAGGAGCGTCTCCTCCCACCGGAGGAAGACTTCAAACATCATGAAAAATTTACAGCCAAAGGCTTTTAACAAGCCTGCCCTAAGACCCTACCAAATACACACTCACACACACACACACACCTCAAAAGCACAACACAGCCACTCCCAGTCCCAAACACACACACAAACAGAATACTTCACCCACAAAGTACAATCTATAAAACAACTTTGGCACCAGAACCAAGAGAAGGACACAAAACCAAAAGACAAACTAAACACAGTCATGTGAATACACCCATAACAAGCATACTAATTCAAAAACTGTACAGCCCAAGTGGAATACATAGCACATGTAGTGAGGGAAAACTTTGGCTGTACTGATAAACAGAGGGGTGATTCTACACGAAACTAGAACAAAACAAGACCATTATTTGGGAGATTTTATTAAAAAATATATATCTATAGAAGGGTCCTTTGGAGGAAAGATTGCTGATATACACTGAGTGTACAAAACATTAGGAACATAAATATTTTTTTGCAGTCAGAACAGCCTCAATTTGTTGGGGCAGGGACTCTACAAGGTGTCAAAAACTTTTCACAGGGATGCTGGCCCATGTTGACTCCAATGCTTCCCACAGTTGTGTCAAGTTGGCTGGGTGTCCTTTGGGTGATGGACCATTCTTGATACACACGGTAAACTGCTGTGAAATACACAGCAGCGTTGCAGTTCTTGACACACTCAAACTGGTGCGTCAATACCCTGTTCAAAGACACTTAAATATTTTGTTTTGCCGATTCACCCTCTGAATGGCACTTATACACAATCCATGTCTCAATTGTCTAAAGGCTTAAAAATCCTTATTTAACCTGTCTCCTCCCCTTCGTCTACACTGATTGAAGTGGATTTAACAGGTGACCTCAATAAAGGATCACAGCTTTCCCCTTGATTCACCTGGTCAGTCTATGTCACGTGTCAAACTCATTCCATGGAGGGCCGAGTGTCTGCGGGTTTTCACTCCACCCTTATTCTTGATTGATGAATTAAGGTCACTAACTAGTCATTTCAAAATACTGATTTCAATAACAATTTTCTTACATTAATTGATGAATATGAATATTGAAAATAAAATAAAATATTTGGTAAATGTTTTAAACTTCAATTAATTATTTCTCAATTATGCTTTCAGATAAAATTGTCAAATATGCATTACCAGTCAAAAGTTTTAACACATCATTCCTCATTCCAGGGTTTTTACTCATTTTCTACTCATTCCAGGGTTTTTACTCATTTTCTACTCATTCCAGGGTTTTTCTTTATTTTTACTATTTTCTACATTGTAGAATGGTAGTGAAGACATCAAAACTATGAAATAACACATATGGAATCACGTAGTAACCAAAAAAGTAAAAATAAAGAAAAACCCTTGAATGAGTAGGTGTCCAATCTTTTGACTGGTACTGTATGTCAACAATCCTTCCTCAAAATGACTGTTCCATTGCCTTGTTTTGTTCTAGTTTCGTGAGGAATCACCCTGAGGTCTTTCATTGTGGCAGGTGAGCTCAGATTATAATTCACCTGCACGGCACAGATAAACATTTATTTTAAAAAGCCACCTGAGTAGCCCTGCAGCGAGAAACAATGTTGTGATAAGGTTTTCTATGCGCTGCTGCACTGTTTGAACGGTTGAGTGAGCAGCTGATCGCTGATGGGTGTTCTTCTGCTAGAGACTTTGGACAGCATCAATGTCCTCCCTGACAAATGGAAGATCCTCCACCATACAAAGCAGCTACAATAGGAAAAAAAGTAAACACTACTTACTGTATGTGTGCTTAAATTGTACACAGACGCTGCTCTAGGACTACACACCTCTATGCTAGGAATGTATCAATGAAAGTATCTAGCTGTAATCATCTAGCTGTAATCAATACAATGCTCTTTCAGATTGATTTCCATATAGTATCGTGAATCAGGTTTTGTTACAGTATTTTGTTCAGAATAAATCCTATCTCAATGTGAAGGTGGGGAGCGCTCCAGTTTGAGTCAGTTCAATAGAACGTTAAAGGTAAAGGTCTAGACTTAGGCCCTATATTTAAACCCTCAATGACAATATCAGAAACGCTAAAGGCCACTCACTTTCTCAGGATACAGACATACAGGGAGAGAGGAATAACTGTAGACCAAGGGAAAATACCAATGCTCTAGAGAGGAGAGCTTACATTTTTCACGTTGATCTTAAATTTCACGTGAAACCATATTTTCACATGTATTGCATTTAGAGTTCACGTGTTAACACCACGTTTTCACATTTGAGAAGAAAAACATGTTGTTTTCACCTCATGTGAATTGCAGTTGCAAAAGTGACATTTGGTGTTTCACATGTAAAAAAGCTTTCTCATGTGAAAATCTCACATTTACATGTGGAATTGCAAGTTCACATGTGGTGGTGAAATAGTGTCATTCTCCTTGCATGTGAAAAGGTGGTGTTAAAATGTTGCAGTAGCAATGTTTCCAAATATGGAATTGCAAATTAAATAATGCCGATCTGTAAAAGGGTAACTTAGCCTACCCTAGTGTTACAAATAATGATTTCTTATTTCTGAGCCATCCATTCGGAGTGTTACTGCTGCAGGCGCACGCCTCTCTTCTGCATATGTTGGTCAGTGACCATTGGAAGAAGCCCAGCAAAAATAATAGAGAAGCTAGAGCTCTGTGTCTCCTTATTTATCCTTTTTAACATGTTAAAATTAGCGCTGTAAGAGTTTCTGTTAACTCAAGTAGACTTTGTCATTTTAGTGCAATAATGTTTGGGGGCGCATTGTCTGAAAGTGAAGTTTGAAGTTTGAAGTTAAAGAAAATGTTTTTATCAATTTACCTGATTTGTCTGACCGTTAGTTTGCAAATTTCTTGTAATGCTTTTTGTATAAAAAAAAAAAGTAAATTACAGCATAATTTGAGTTTGCGATTAATCATGATTAATTACAACAAATCCTGCGATAAACTCGTTTGACAGCCCTAGTTGACATTAACCTTTTACTGCAGTGGGCTAAATCAGGTTTACACAGTGTTTCTTGGTAGTCTTAAACTAATCTACTTAGAAACAAAAGTATACAGCTCACACACATGGTTACTTACGGGTTTACAAAAAAGAAGACACCTGTGCCGAAAAACCATGTTTCTTCATTGGGTTTTTTCGTGATTTTTTTATGTGTTTTCTTTAAGGGAGAGTGTGCAAGAGAGTAAAGAGGAGACAAAAACTAAGTCAATAATTGGAGACATTACTATTTATTAGTTTCCATAGCTCTGTTTGGAGTAAGAGTGTGAAGCAGCAGGAACTCAGGAGACACCACGGATGTTGGAGGAGAATGGTTCATTTAGGGCAATAATTGGCCAAACGAAAGCCATTAACATTCAGCACAAGGTGTTCTGCTCTCTCATGTTTCTCACAGTGGATGTGAAGGCAGGCAACGACTGTAAGAGCATTACGATGAGTGAGGGGTGCCATCTTGGCACTGACAGAGTGCGATTGCCGATCCCTGTCAC
The DNA here is from genome assembly GCF_057628025.1 of Oncorhynchus mykiss. Classification (NCBI taxonomy): domain Eukaryota; kingdom Metazoa; phylum Chordata; class Actinopteri; order Salmoniformes; family Salmonidae; genus Oncorhynchus; species Oncorhynchus mykiss. The sequence continues at coordinate 68,535,889 of NC_143026.1, read as the reverse complement.
TTCCTTCCCCTTCAATTCACTTCCCCTCCCAGGCTTCACTTTCAATGCTAAACTAATCTGCCCGCAAATTTGGTGAGGAAGGAAACTCAATTAATATTGACAGAGCCCAAACGACAGGACTGTGACCACGTTTCCCTGTAAATTATTCAAAAACATGGAAATTTGCTAAATTTCAGTGCAGCAATTGACTGCGATAAACACACCTGGTGCAGCGAATACTGATATGCTGCCGAAAGAGCACAGCTAAACAAGAGTATCTGCCTAACTTCAACTGAACCAAGAAGCACAAACACAACCAGGCCTGAAGCCAGCACCACCTCATGAGCACTGACAACACAACACTCTCGCTCTGTTTATTTAATGCTCAGTATATATTACATACCGTAGGAGTTGAGGACCAACTAAAGTGAACCACAGGTATTAGATGTTTATGTGTTTATGGCCAGTAATTCTTCTCAGTAGCAGTGAAAAGCAGTTGTTTAGCAACAAAACTGACAAGTGTGCAACTATGTGGCAAAACAGACAGGTTTGACTTAGATTGTTGGCAACATGTAAAATATATTTAATCTCCAAATATTTATTGAAAACATAAATTGATTTTCACAATGAGCACTTGTATACCATTAGAAAACACTCTTATCCAGAAACAATTCAGGATTAAGTGCCTTGCTCAAGGTCACATCGACCTTTCGGTTACTGGTCCAATGCTCTTAACCGCTATGCTACCTGCCACCCCACTTGTTGGTTCTCAAATAGCTAGCTAGTGAATGTTTTGCCATATTAGCATTGACATTAAATGAGTCAAAACAAGACAAGGTATCAAAAAGAAGATAAACTTGCTGAAACAAGCCACCTACGATTCCCCACATGGAAGCTTCTTGTCATTGTTGCTATCCATCTGACCGTCCAGAATCATAACAAAGCACGGCTTTGGGCCCCATCAACGCGAGTGCATCATTTTCGTGACGTCAGCCAACCCATCTATTTCGATGTGAAAAGCAGCTTTCATGGTTCCTCGTCGGAGCTCAGGGGCCTGAGAACCGCCTCTCTTTATCACACCAGTGATTAAGTCTATTGATTTCCTCAGCAAAAGAAGCTGCTGGGAGTCAGTCCTGGCTACAAGGCTGATCAGCTTGGTGTAGCAGTTGGGGAAGAGGAAACTCCTAGTAGCTTGATTAACACAGTTGTACTGTAACATCTTTCAGATGTCTTCCTCAATGAATGAAACTGAAGTCGATGAAAGTAAACAATGTAAAGAAACATTTAAAAATATGAGACTGTCCGACCTTTTCATTATAATATCAGGTATGTATCTGGAGTCTGACTTCAACGGTTGTCTGATGATTCATCGTGTTCTCAGGAAGGAAGGCAGCTGTCTGAAGGCCCAAGCTGGAACACTTCCATATTTTATGTAGCTTATCTTGTGTTATTCATGTTTTATGAGTTTGTTTTCACATCAGTGGCACAACATACAATATGCCCCGACGCAGGTGAAGCATGGGAAAAAAATCAGGTCATGGAGTCATTAACCTGCTTCTGTCATATGAGTGCATCCACAGTAAATGAGACAGGGAACCCATGTTCATGAATAAAATGTCCTCCCTGGAAGAGGTGTTACCATTCAGTATGTGTTAAAGAGCGACTGAAAGCACAAATTCCGCATGTGTTTCTCTGTTGCTTATTAATAAAAATTGGATTTCAGTCTTGGGAGTGTGGTTCGATGTGACAGTTACTGATATTTGTCCCCCATGAGACGCCATAGGAACAGGTCAGTATTACTTCCTCAAAAGTCAGTATTACTTCCTCAAAATAGTCAGAATTATTCTATTATATACATACATTGCATTTGGATTACTGATAAAGTGTTATTTGGATTTTTAACTGGATTCGTTCTGACATTTGTGATTTTTTGTTTCTAGTTTTTGATTATTATTTGTGTACTTGTTTGACATTTTTGCTGCACTGTTAGGAGCTAATAACACAGGCACTTCGCTGCACCAGCTATAACATATGCTAAACTGTGTAAGTGCCTAATATACTTTGATTTGAGATAACTCAAGAAATCTGTAATTCATTTTTTTGTTTTTGCAGATGAGGTTTCAGTCACACAATTGTACATCTAGCTAAGGTGTTTGGTCCAGTATTTCTCAAGTTTAAAAATGCGCAACGTGTTGTCTTATGTAAACAAAGTCTGATCTGCTCAGCTACTGGACCGCAATCTCTGTTTATACCCTGTTGGTGGGCAAGTGGGCACTGTCTAAATCAAAACCCAAACCTCAAGTAAGTCATGATGGACTCTTGTACACAAATCTCACAAACCTCTGTTTTTTTTGCATTATGATCCAAATTAACCTACTTGCATTTCTTAGTCAATTCTGGCACTGGAATAAATGTTTCTGATTAATACTGATGTCACATATGTCGTTTTCAACGAGAGAAGTTAGTTCTCAAGTTCAAGTTCAGTTCTGCTTTAAACTCACACAAGCACATAGGGCTGTGATGGTCATAGAATTTTGGATGACGGTAATTTGCCAGCCAAGTGACCGTAATGACCGTTCAAATAGCAAAAAAATATAAAGTAGTCTATATATATATATATATATATATATATATATATATATATATATATATATATATATATATATATATATATATATATATATATAAATATATGTTGTTTTTTTACTCACATTTCCTCCTCTCCTGCATGTGCTGGAATTGAAATAATGAATAAGACGGGCATCCCCATTCAAGTCAACGATGGCATAATGGGTGATCTGGTGGCCATTGCGAGTGTACCCATAGGAGCCAATCAGCAAGTAAAATATGTGCTAAAATATGGGTCAGTACCCTAAACCCTAACCTTTCCCTAACAATAACCCTTACCGATTTAAAATGACAACTTAAATGGGGTACGGATGTCCCAAGGATCCCTGATAGCATGGACATTAAAATACTGTATGTGCTGGGATTTATTGAATCAACTCAACTGACATTACAAAAAAAGATATGCCATTGCATGAGCCACATCAGTTAACATCATTTGAATGAACATTCTACATTAATATGGAAATTATTATATCACAATACCAGGCAGCCATTGTGAGTGTACCCATAAGTATACCAGTGAAATTGCCTGAGTTAGAGGCTCCATACCCGTTCTAATAATTATATTTCTATGTGTGCTGCTTCTCCATGGTGGGGGGTGTTGCCTAGGCAACCAAAGACTGGTTTGCTCGTTTCAGCAATGAGCAACAAAAGCCCTGTTTCGACTGCCACTTAACATTAGGACCAAATTCGAGCTAGGTTGAGGGAAACCTAGGCCAGCGCAGCCCAGCCACATGCTGACCAGACCGGACACGTCGGGTGCGCGAGCGTCGCAAAATAAATTTAGAAATCCATGTTATTCAATTATTGCACCCACACTGCTCGCTCGCACGCGCCAACGAGCGTCTGCGACGCCTAGGGCTAAAATAGAACTCATTCCTATTTCTGACGCAGATCGCGCTGAAAGTCCTGCCTCTCCCATCTCCTCATTGGTTTATAGAAGCTGGTACCCACGTGCCATCTCCTCATTGGTTATACCCACGTGGGTGACTGAAAGACGAACTGTTTTGCCAGTAGTCGTGGTAATACAATGAAAGTTTAGATGCGATCACCATATGAGTTAAACGATTAAAAAGCCTGGAAGGAGGAGAGATGACTAGAAATGATTCGGTTGGCCGTTTTAAATAGGACAAATTAACGTTAGCTAGCAAGTGCAAGCTAGCAAGTGCAAGCTAACTAGCTAAATTGCCATACATGTTTAATGCTTTTTGACCTGTTCCCAAATTAATGTCACTGGTTCAGAGTTTGTTTTGATATTTTAACCTGCGTGTCGTGATCGCATTTGGTGGGGGGGACAAAATAAATGTATGCACGATCGCGCACACGCGCAGCCGGTTTGGGTTCCGTGTTAAACAGCAGGTGCCAGCTTGATTACAATTCGAGCTGGTGACGCCATTACTATATCACTGCAGACAACGATTAGCTCATTTTTAAATAATATTTGTTATAAATAAAACGTTTATCTGGGCTTGTTGCTGTTAGCGTGCATAGTCCGACATGACACGAATTACCACTATAGCTGAATCCTTCATAAATATTTGCACTACATAATCAACTTTTATGAAAACAGTCAGCCCTCAAATGATAACTACCTAGTTTAGCTAGCAAATCGGAGATGAAACAAGCTAGCTAGCGGGAATTTTAGCTGGCCAGGTAGTATTTAAAGCTAGCTAGCTACATAATATTCAACCTGTCGTCTGGTTTGCTTGGTTAGCTAGCTAGCTACTGTAGCAAGCAAGGTAGGGATTCAGCTAGCTAGTCTGTTATGCTAACCCTTTAGCTGGCTAGCCAACGTCAGCAAGCTACATATATGGCTCTGAGTCTGGCTGGAACTTACAGGAGTATGGGTAACGTTAGTTACAGTGTGGTGAGGATGAAATACATTATTCAATATCTTGCTAGTTAGCAACATTAGCGAAGCCAGTTTCAGTCACATATTGGCCACCTAGCAACATGATATCGTGTCTAATTTCTGGAGGCAGTGGAAACTCAATTTGAGCCAGCCTAACCTGTGTTGACTTAGTAAGACTAAATACATAGATAAGGCAAAAGTACACACAGCAAACTTAATTTACATTTTTCAAAACATAGATCAGTATCTACAGAACATATTTGCTTTTTGTCTAGCCCACTGTCACATACAGGGAAGGTGTAAAACGATTTCATGTTTCAATCTGGGCCTCAACTGAATGATATTGAAGCCCCAGGGCATGATGCTGATGTGGTGTTAAAGGGAGAATGGGAGCATTTAATGGCAGATATAACGAATCACATCTCCTGGACGTCATGAAAAACGACAATCTATATCCATTCCTGAGCTGCGGTCGCTACTTTGTTTTGCAGATAAATAAAAGATGACAGACCCTGAATGATTCACACTGGGCATATTCAATGTTTTCCCCTTGCTTTCAAAATGTCATTGAGACTGAATGAAGTGACCTTCAAATTCCCTGCAGAGCCCATTGGCAATTTCCCCTCTACTACCCTCTTAGCTCTGTGTACATAATACACAGCCAACAGGAGACTCAGAAACCTATTGCAACTCTGCAATAATTGCAAAGGTGCGTGTGTGTGTACGTGCGCGAGTGTGTGCTACATGTATGTGTACGTGCGTGGTTATGCATGTGCGTGTATGAGTTATTAGTTATGGAGGATGGCACAACAAAGCGTCTAATATAAAGGGTGACTGCTTCAGAGGCTGACATTGCCTACTAATTACTGTGATAAAACATGTTGCTTTGCGTGATGCTGGATGTGAAGACTGGCAGCCCACCTCCTACACTGTTCTGTTAATGCCTCTTCATCTGCATGGCTGTTTTGATCATTCATCCTGGAATATTAACTGTCTACTCACAGTAATTTTTAATATTGCTGTGTGTGTATGCGTGTGTGTCTGTATTTCTCAGTTATCCATATAAATCACTATATATTTTAAAGGAAAGTTTGGTTATGCTCATCAAGCCATGACATCACACCAGAACACAGTCAATATGATTATGTGATGACACCATTTTTGCTGATGGACTATCGTTCAGATAAGGCAGTTTAGAGGGAGGCCTTGTCTAATGGAGAGTAGCATTAGGGAGAGAAGTCCAAAGGTTAAACATGAAACACATTGAATCTCAGCCGATAGACTGCCGAAAGGTACTTATCACAGTGGGAGGCCGTTCTTTCTTTTGTTAGAACAAAAGCTGTACCTGCTGCATGCCGACCCGGTAGCGACGAGCCTATCGTTTCTACTAGTAGAATCACAATGCTTGTAGCTGACAACTTGACTTTGAGCCAATCAGAGAGCACGAAACCTCACGTGAGGAGCCAACCAAAATAAGGAAAAAAAATGGGGTATTTTCTACATACATCCACAGATGAGCCAGTCCCGATTCATATTTTATTTAACTAGGCAAGTCAGTTAAGAACTAATTCTTATTTACAATGACGGCCTACCGGGGAACAGTGGGTTAACTGCCTTGTTCAGGGGCAGAACGACAGATTTTGACCTTGACAGCTCGGGGATTCCATCCAGCAACCTTTTGGTTATTGACCCAACGCTCTAACCACTAGGCTACCTGACACCCCTCATATGGAATGTGGTTTATTGGATGGTAGTTAGCTAGTGCACAGACGCAATGCACACAACACTAAATACTTCCTCCAAACTAGCTAACCACTGTAGCTAGTATTGACATAATTACATCATAATGGATTAGTTAGGGCGCGTTCGTAAATTCACTCTGGCTATCTACTCCGATTTCAGAGCACTCTCGTCTGAGTGTGGCAGAGCTCAGAATAACTGACGAATTTACGAACACTCAACACCCGTTGAATATGGCCGGTGTCAGTAAATGTCTGCAAATTAATTTTTATCTAAATTTAATTGTTGCCAACAGCAAGTCACCAATGCTCTGGATAACAAAAAAACAGCCTAACCAGCTCTGCTAGAGCGAGTAAAATGGTCAGAGTGAGGTGTTCTCACATTTGTGTCTGGAAGTAGCTAGTAAGCTAGCCAACGTTCGCTAGTTAGCATGGGTGCTTGACTGCCGTTGTGAAGCCAGAACACTCGGATCAACCCTTATTCTGGCCAGAGTGTCCAGTGTGCGCTCTGAGCGCTTCGAGAGAGAAACGCTCTGAATTTACGAATGGACAATTTGACAACGCTCTGAATTTAAGAACACCCAGAGGGCACACTGAGCGCACTCTGGCACTCCAGATTGAATTTACGAACGCACCCCTAGTTCCAATTAAACATCTGCCTATGGGCGGCAGGGTAGCCTAGTAGTTAGAGCGTTGGACTAGTAACCGAAAGGTTGCAAGTTTGAATCCCCGAGCTGACAAGGTACAAATCTGTCGTTCTGCCCCTGAACAGGCAGTTAACCCACTGTTCCTAGGCCGTCATTGAAAATAAGAATTTGTTCTTAACTGACTTGCCTAGTTAAATAAAGGTAAAATAAAAAAATAAAATATGTTAGCTGCTGAGTTAGTGCAGTGCTTAGCTAGCTATGTTGTGCTAGCTAGTGAATATGCTAACGTTAGCTAGCTAAACATTTGGCTATGGGCTGGCACTGGCAGTGTGGGTTTATGGAGAGTGAATTAAATTGTTTATTTGTAATCTTGCTAGGTAGTTATCTAGCTGGGGTCATCTGGCTAGTATCATCGAGGACTTTCTTCACTCTTAGAGAACAAAACAAGGATTCTACTTCATATATGGCACCCCTTAAGGCCCCCTTAAGGTACAGTCAAAAGTTTGGACAAACCTACTGATTCAAGAAGGGGTTTTCTTTATTTTGTTACTATTTTCTACATTGTATAATAATAGTGAAGACATCAAAACTATGAAATAACACATATGGAATCATGTAATAACCAAAAAAGTGTTAAACAAATCAAATTATGAGTCCAACTTTGAGATTTTTGGATCCAACCGCCGTGTCTTTGCGAGACGCTGAGTAGGTGAACGGATGATCTCTGCATGTGTGGTTCCCACCATGAAGCATGGAGGAGGAGTTGTGATGGTGTGGAGATGCTTTGCTGGTGACACTGTCAGTGATTTATTTAGAATTCAAGGCACACTTAACCAGCATGGCTACCACAGCATTCTGCAAGCGATACACCACCCCATCTGGTTTGCGCTTAGTGGGACTATCATTTGTTTTCCAACAGGACAATGACCCAAAACACACCTCCAGGCAGTGTAAAGGCTATTTGAGCAAGAAGGAGAGTGATGGAGTGCTGCATCAGATGACCTGGCCTCATCAATCACCCAACCCAATTGAGATGGTTTGGGATGAGTTGGACACGCCAGAGTCTCCCGCCCGTCCGGCGCCGCCAGAGTCTCCTGCCTGTCTAGAGTCTCCCGCCTGTCCAGAGTCTCCCGCCTGTCCAAAGTCTCCCGCCTGTCAAGCGCCTGTCCAGAGTCTCCCGCCTGTCCGGCGCCTGTCCAGAGTCTCCCGCCTGTCCGGCGCCGCCAGAGTCTCCCGCCTGTCCAGAGTCTCCCGCCTGTCCGGCGCCTGTCCAGAGTCTCCCGCCTGTCCGGCGCCTGTCCAGAGTCTCTCGCCTGTCCGGCGCCGCCAGAGTCTCCCGCTTGTCCGGCGCCGCCAGAGTCTCCCGCCTGTCCAGAGGCACCACTCACTCCAGACTTGACCATCAGTCCAGTGGCATCCTCTAGTCCGGGGTAGGTGGTGAGGGTTCCCGCTCCAGAGACATTACGTAAGTGGGCCGAGTCAGAACTGGTCCATGTCCCTCACCAGAACCACCACCTCGGAGTTATGCCCACCCAGACCCTCCCATATAGGCTTAGGTGTGCGGCCGGGAGTCCACACCTTTGGGGGGGTGGTACTGTCACGCCCTGACCTTAGTATTCTTTGTTTTCTTCATTATTTTGGTTAGGTCAGGGTGTGACAAGGGGGTGGTTTGTTGTGTTTTGTCCTGTCTAGAGTTTTTGTATGTTAATGGGGTTGTCTACTAGTCTAGGTGTTTTGTTTGTATATGGTTGCCTAGATTGGTTCTCAATTAGAGGCAGCTGTTTATCGTTGTCTCTGATTGGGAACCATATTTAGGCAGCCATATTCCTTGGGTAATTCATGGGTGATTGTCTATGTGTTAGTTGCCTATGTCTGCACTTTTCATATATAGCTTCACGTTCGTTTTGTTGTTTTGTAAGTTTGTTTGAGTGTTCTTCGTTTCATTAAATAAGAAGATTTATTCATCTCAGGCTGCGCCTTGGTCTCTTCCATACAACGAACGTGACAGCTAGCTTGGAATCTAGACCTTCAGCAACACACATGGACATGCGCTGTCAAACAACGCTACTGCCACCTTCTGGTTTGGAGTATTTTAAGTGTGCCAAGACTGTCATGGTCTTTGCTGTGTGAACATAAAAAATATTGACTGCTGACACTGTTCAGAGTTACTAAGTAGGACCTACTGTCAGCAGACAAATGTTTGACAATCCTACTGGTGTGTCTGAGCTATTAAACTGAACAGGCAGGACATTTGAGTGGCAGTTAAATCTAATTACCATACAAAAGGTTATTGTTCAAAAATACTGTACTGAATGTTGAGCCTGAAATAGAATGTAAGTTCTACCACACTTTGCCTCTTGGTTATACCATGCTTTATTTTATCCACGTGACTTAAAACAAGTGATGCACTCTCAGGTAGGCCTACAAAATTATAATGGATGATGATAATGATGTTTTTTTTGGTTGAATTATTTTTGTGTACCACATCTAAAAGTATTATATTGATGCCAGGCCCAATCCTATGTGAAGACAGCAGAGCACTTTGAGAAGCTCTGTTCAGCTGAAGTGTGCAACTTCGGGGCTATAGCTGCACATGGAGAGTGTACTTGTAGAGGTAGATACAGTAGCCTATATTAGCTGACCGCTCACTACCTTATTGCCCTCAATCGTGCCTTGTGCTCCTTATTTAACGTATACAATTGTATACAATTATTTAATGAACTAGTTGCGTGAAAAAGGTAACAGTATGGCTACAAAATGCACCGTTACTTACCAGATATCTCTGTCTGTGGCACCCCGTTGAGGGTGAAGCCTTTCCCGCTGTAGAACTGTCGGACATCCAAACAGCTCCGGGCTTTACTGTTCGCATTGTCCGCCGACAACGGGACAGCGGATAGAAAAAAGAATAGAAGAGCCTGTAGGAAATCCATACTGACAACCAAACAGCAAGGTGTAGATCCAAGAGAACGAGTCGAGGCAATTAAAAGAAGACCTACAAAGCCTCGTATGGCATCCAACCGGTAGATAAAGCCTTCCTTGGCAGTGTATCTCGCTTTGGCGCCGAGGATACAGCTGCAAACACCAGCTGAGCAATCTGTCAGCTCTCCCCGGAGTCCTGTGACGACGTGCGATTCTGGTGCACGCTGTGACTGTCAAGATCAGCCTGTCCTCGCAGTGGTGAGTCTACTAGACAGAACCGCTCACAAATAAATATCAAATTAATTACTGTAACACGTGTAATCCAAATCCACCAATAAAACGTAGAAAATAAAGGCTCTGCTTTTGTCTGTGAATATTCACAATAATCTTGGATTAAAGTGAATTACATGGATCAGGTGAAATCCTTTACAAATAACGGAGATGTGTTAGAGAGAAAAGCCGAGTGTTGTGAGCTGAGCACGTAGCACACAGCCTGTAGGATTGGAGCGGATTGGAGACGCGCTGGGATACCCGGGCTGGTTTTACTGCGGAGCAGCTGTTTAGGTCCTGCCCCGCAGAGAACAGAGGATGACACAACCTGCAGGCCAGTGCGCCTCTACCTGCAAGTGCAGCCTTTTTATATTAGACATCGCAATCTTTATACAATAGCCAATACCATCCTACTTATTTTTGGTGAAAGACGTGTATCATTCTAGAAAAAAATCTGGAGATTTCGCGTTATGGAGATAAGCTCAAATGCCTTTACTATTGGCTCTTGAAATCCACATTAGGACAATACTCTGTGTTCACCTGTATGAGTGCTGTTCGTAATCAATATTTTATGCACAGATGCCTACAAGACACAATGACAAGACCATAGGATCTCTATGGAAAAGACCACAGGAGAATGATGGCACCTTAATTGGGGAGGACAGGCTCGTGGTAATGGCTGGAGTGGTAATAAGTGATAAATCAAACACATTGTTTCCATGTGTTTGATGCCATTCCATTTGCTGTCTTATTTTGAGCCTTCCTCCCCTAAGTTGCCTCCACTGGACAAGACTCATAAGCCTTGAACAAAGCATCTTCATTCATTCTCTACACATATTCCTACTGACATAGGCCTACTGTACTGTATACACTAATTTCCAATCTGATTCTTTGCAGGGCACAAATGTAGCCTACAGAAGCCTGAGAGAGGGGAGTTTTACCCATCACAGTGGATGGGAGGTCTGACCAGCCACTAAGCTGTAGAAAGGCCACTGGCATGTGTGAGGTGACAGTGTAATTACATGTACAGGGGACAAATGTAGTCTCTCACTAACCACACTGTAATCCCTGTTAATAGCAGTAACAGTGTAGCCTCCCAGGATCTGTACTGGATTAACATGGTGTTGTGGGTTGACAAAGGCCTACAAAGCGAGACAGTTAGAAGATAGAAAGGTCAAGGCACTGATTTCTGTCTGTTTAGGCTCTTGGAATAGTTCTCTCTCTCTCACTTCATTTTTTTCAATTCAATGGGCTTTATTGGCATGGGAAACATGTGTTAACATTGCCAAAGCAAGTGAGGTAGATAATATACAAAAGTTAAATAAACAATCAAAATTAACAGTAAACATTACACATACAGAAGTTTCAAAACAATAGACATTACAAATGTGATATTATATATATATACAGTGTTGCAACAATGTACAAATGGTTAAGGGTACACAAGGGAAAATAAATAAGCATAAATATGGGTTGTATTTACAATGGTGTTTGTTCTTCACTGGTTGCCCTTTTCTTGTGGCAACAGGTCACACATCTTGCTGCTGTGATGGCACACTGTGGAATTTCACCCAGTAGATATGGGAGTTTATCAAAATTGGATTTGTTTTCGAATTCTTTGTGGATCTGTGTAATCTGAGGGAAATATGTCTCTCTAATATGGTCATACATTGGGCAGGAGGTTAGGAAGTGCAGCTCAGTTTCCACCTCATTTTTGTGGGCAGTGAGCACATAGCCTGTCTTCTCTTGAGAACCATGTCTGCCTACGGCGGCCTTTCTCAATAGCAAGGCTATGCTCACTGAGTCTGTACATAGTCAAAGCTTTCCTTAAGTTTGGGTCAGTCACAGTGGTCAGGTATTCTGCCACTGTGTACTCTCTGTTTAGGGCCAAATAGAATTCTAGTTTTCTCTGTTTTTTTTGTTAATTCTTTCCAATGTGTCAAGTAATTATCTTTATGTTTTTTCATGATTTGGTTGGGTCTAATTGTTCTGCTGTCCTGGGGCTCTGTGGGGTTTGTTTGTCTCTCTCTCTCTCTCTCTCTCTCTGACTGAGACGCATCAGTGGCTGATCAGCCCTATAGTCAAATTTTCTTGCTTAATGGAGCAGAAGAGTCCATTCACAGAGCATATTTCACATGCATGGAAGTATTATTTTATGCTAAATAACACCTAAAGTTGCCTTTAAAGGGACTTGCTGCTGTGGTTTTGATGTGCGTAGGAGTGTTTTTCTCTTTTCTCAGCTTTTATTTAAAAAAATGTCTCATGAGAAAACAGATCCTTCGCCACAAGATGATAGTACTACTCATACTGAAAGTCGTAGTGGTTAAGTGCATTGCCACATTTAACAAGCACCTTTTGAGCCAAAAGCAAACTAAGACTCATTTCCCACATTCTGCTGTACATGGTGTTCTATTCCATCAAGCTGGTTCTGTGGTTGACCAATATTCTAATCTAACTCATGCACATCTCATGTTCAATAAACAGTTTGTTGCCAAGGACTGTTTGCATGTCAATGCAGAAACAAAACAATTATAGACTATTCACAATATATTACAGATGATAATCCAGAGCTATCCATAATAAATAGTCTGCTACCCCATTTGATTGCATTTATTTGTCAAGACAAGATCATGACGTGCTAGGGAGGACTGTTGAGGTAGGCTAATGACAGGAGTCATGACTGATTGGTTTGAAGCTGAATGGTGAGAATGTAAGAATCTACTACTCTAACCTGAAAGCAATACAGTCCCAACACCTTACCACTGCTACACCTGGTTATCACCGGAGCCTTGTCTGTCAGCGAAACAGTTCATTCAGCCTCATTTACTGACTTTATAAACAAATGTGGTTTCTAATGACAATTGAGATGCATAAACTATGGCATAAGGGAACGACAAGTGGATAAAAGACAATCTGTCATTTTGATTAAGACATTAATGAGCGAGCTAGGACAGACGTAGTCAATATAACTATTTGTTTAGCACTTTTGAAATGTACAGCGACACAATTCAGAACATGAGTCATTCTTACACTGTTCTCCCTGTACACCAAGTCAGAACCGTAGGATAAATAAAGGGGGAATATGAGCAGACAATGAAAGCTCTTACAATATTTTATGATTACATTTCTCTAAAACAGGTTATAGGCTATATGTGCACCACCAAGTCAGAACAGGAGGCAAAATTAAGAGGGGTAAATAGACCAAATTATTAGGGTGAGGCACATGGGCTTACTACACAACATACTTAGTATTACTTTCTTAGCTACAGTATACATATCTCCCTGGCATATTACATAATTTATGCAGCAGCATACAATACATTTTTTGGACTCACTTTGTTGTGCTGTGCTCATTTGAACAGGAAGGTGGCACGGCGGTCCTTTGTGGGAAAATGTTGTCATTAAAGTCTGGCATTCTTTGGATCTATGGTGCTTTCAAAACAACTGGGAACACTGAAAAGGTTGAATCATGATGACGTCATTGATCTTCAGCTTGTAGCTCTAGAAAGAGGCTGGATTTACAATTGGATGACCGTTCAAAACGTATTTTCCCAGTCGGAGCTCGTTTATTTCCGACTTCCCAGTTGTCTTGAACTCACTGAATCAAGTTTTCACAGTTCCGAGTTAACAGTTATTTTGAGTGTGGCACAAATCATGCTTCATTGACAGCATTGCCAATGTTGAATGTTTATCATTTTAAACTTGGAAAAGAGTGTGGTCAGGGCCTCCCGGGTGGCGCAGTGGTTAAGGGCGCTGTACTGCAGCGCCAGCTGTGCCATCAGAATCCCTGGGTTCGCGCCCAGGCTCTGTCGTAACCGGCCACGACCGGGAGGTCCGTGGGGCGACGCACAATTGGCTTAGCGTCGTCCGGGTTAGGGAGGGCTTGGTCGGTAGGGATGTCCTTGTCTCATCGCGCACCAGCGACTCCTGTGTAACCAAGGTTGCCAGGTGCACGACTCCTGTGTAACCAAGGTTGCCAGGTGCACGGTGTAGCCTCCGACACATTGGTGCGGCTGGCTTCCGGGTTGGATGCACGCTGTGTTAAGAAGCAGTGCGGCTGGTTGGGTTGTGTATCGGAGGACGCATGACTTTCAACCTTCATCTCTCCCGAGCCCGTACGGGAGTTGTAGCGATGAGACAAGATAGTAGCTACTACAACAATTGGATACCACGAAATTGGGGAGAAAAAGGGGTAAAAAAAAAAAGAGTGTGGTCAGATTTGGAACCACATAGCCACTCCACTGAATTGCAGGCTAGTGATTTGTTTGCCATGCTTGCAGTTATTCACTGTCACTGATTCCTTCCAAACCACTCATTGTTGAAATTGCGATTTCCTACTTATTGTGTAGTGTTTATGTCCAATGGCCGATGAGCACCGATTGTAATGGCCAGGGTGTAGCAGGTGCAGAGGAGTCAGGCGCAGGACAGCAGAGATGAGTAATAAAAGTAACTTTACTCAAAATTACCAAATGTATTACATGTAGTAATACCAAGCCCACACAAATAGGACTGAAATATATAAAACAAACACACACAAAAACCATGGGGAAAACAAAGGGTTAAATAATGAACATGTAATTGGGGAATTGAAACCAGGTGCGTAAAACAAATGGAAAATGAAAAGTGGATCGGCGATGCCTAGAAGGCCGGTCACGTCAACCGCCGAATGCCGCCCGAACAAGGAGAGGGACCGACTTCGGCGGAAGTCGTGACAGTACCAGCGCGTTGACATCGACCTCTGGAACAACCCGGAGGATGAGGCTCAGGGCGATCCGGATGGAGACAGTGGAACTCCCGCAGCAACGAAGGGTCCAAAACGTCCTCCACCGGCACCCAGCATCTCTCCTCCGGACCGTACCCCTCCCACTCCACGAGGTACTGAAGGCCCCACGCCCGACGCCTCGAGTCCAGTATGGCTCGAAGAGCATACACCGGGGCCCCCTCGATGACCAGAGGGGGCGGAGGAACCTCCCGCACCTCAGACTCCTGGAGTGGACCAGTCACCACTGGCCTGAGGAGAGACACATGGAACGAGGGGTTAATACAGTAATCTGGGGGAAGCTGTAACCTGTAGCAAACCTCGTTCAGTCTCCTCAGGACTTTGAATGGCCCCACAAACCGCGGGCCCAGCTTCCGGCAGGGCAGGCAGAGGGGCAGGCAGAGGGTCGAGAGCCAGACCTGGTCTGAACACCGGGGCCTCACTGCGGTAGCGATCGGTGCTCGCCTTCTGATGCCTCACGGCCGTTGCAGGTGCACATGAGCGGCATCCCAGGTCTCCTCCGAGTGCTTAAACCATTCGTCCACCGCAGGAGCCTCGATCTGGCTCTGATGCCTAGGTGCCAGAACCGGCTGATACCCCAGTACGCACTGGAAGGGAGAAAGGTTAATGGAGAAGTGACAGAGCGAGTTTTGGGCCATGTCTTCCCAGGGGATGAACACCGCCCACTCCCCCGGCCGGTCCTGGCAATAAGACCGCAGAAACCTACCCACATCCTGGTTTACTCTCTCCACCTGCCCGTTACTCTCGGGGTGAAAACCCGAGGTAAGGCTGACCGAGACCCCCAGACATTCCATGAATGCCCTCCAGAGCCTTGACGTGAACTGAGGACCTCCATCAGACACTATATCCTCAGGCACCCTGTAGTGCCGGAAGATGTGCGTAAACATGGCCTTCGAAGTCTGTAGGGCCGTAGGGAGACCGGGCAAAGGAAGGCGGCAGGACTTAGAGAACCGATCCACAACAACCAGGATCGTGGTGTTACCCAGTGATGGATGAAGATCCGTGAGGAAATCCACCGATAGGTGCAACCACGGCCGTTGTGGAACGGGTAAGGGTTGTAACTTCCCTCTGGGCAGGTGTCTAGGGGCCTTGCACTGGGCGCACACCGAGCAGGAGGAAACATAAACCCTCACGTCCTTGGCCAAGGTGGACCACCAGTACTACCCACTAAGACAACGCCCAATAGATCAAATGGTTGCGGACAGCAGACAGAACGTACAGACGCCCAGCTGGACACTGGGGAGGAGTGGGCTCTGTACTTAATGCCCGCTCGATGTCCGCGTCCAGCTCCCACACCACCGGTGCCACCAGGCAAGAGGCCAGAAGTATGTGAGTTTGATCCATGGACCGCTCCGCTGTGTCGTACATCCGGGACAGTGCATCTGCCTTAGTGTTCTGGGAACCTGGTCTGTAGGACAGGGTGAAAACAAAACGGGTAAAGAACACGGCCCACCTTGCCTGGCGAGGGTTCAGTCTCCTCGCCGCCCGGATGTACTCCAGATTGCGGTGGTCAGTCCAGATGAGAAAAGGGTGTTTATCCCCCTCAAGCCAATGTCTCCACGCCTTCAGAGCCTTGACGACAGCCAATAGCTCCCGGTCCCCCACATCGGGCTGAGCTTCTTTGAAAAGAAAGCACAGGGGCGGAGCATTGGTGGCATACCCGAGCGCTGAGAGAGAGCACTCGGACGTGTCCACCTCCACTATGAACGCCAAAGATGAGATGAGCCAGCACGGAAGCCAAGGTAAACAGAGCCTTCAGGTGACCAAAAGCCCTGTCCACCTCAGCCGACCACTGCAGTCGCACTGGTCCCCCCTTCAGCAGTGAGGTATGGGAGCCGCTACCTGGCAAAAGCCCTGGATAAACCTCCGGTAGTAGTTTGCAAACCCTAGAAACCGCTGCACTTCCTTTACCGTGGTGGGAGTCGGCCAATTACGCACGGCTGAAATGCGGTCACTCTCCATCTCCACCCCTGAAGTGGAAATGTGGTACCCTAGGAAGGAGACGGACTGTTGGAAGAACAGACATTTTTCAGCCTTGATGTACAGGTCATGCTCCAAAAGTCGATCAAGCACCCTGCGCACCAGGGACACATGCTTGGCGCGTGTAGCGGAGTATATCAGAATGTCGTTGATATACACCACTACACCCTGCCCGTGCAGGTCCCGGAAAATCTCTTCTACAAATGCCTGGAAGACTGATGGAGCATTCATCAACCCGTACGGCATGACGAGCTACTCATAGTGCCCACAGGTGGTACTAAATGCCGCCTTCCACTCGTCCCTGTCCCGGATACGCACCAGGTTGAAAGCACTCCTGAGATCCAATTTTGTGAAGAAGCGCGCCCCGTGCATTGACTATCGCACTGGCTATGAGAGGCAGCGGGTAGCTGTACCTCAGTGATTTGGTTGATACCTCGATAGTCAATGCACGGGCGCAGACCTCCATCCTTCTTCTTCACAAAAAATTAACTCGACGAGGCAGGTGAAGTGGCGGGCCGAATGTACCCCTGCCCCAGGGATTCGACGAGCACTTTCGTGACCATCCCTTGAGAGCCCTCTGTTGCCACAAAATAGTGGGGTCATGACAGGCCAACCAGGGTATGCCCAGCACCACGGGAAACGCAGGAGAATCAATAAGGAAAAGACATTCTCTCCTCATGACTCTCCTGCGTAACCATGCCCAGTGGAGCGGTGGCCTCCCTAATTAGCCCTGACCCTAATGGTCGACTCTCTAGAGCGTGCACAGGGAAAGAGCACATCCACAGGAACAATGGGGATCCCTAAACTATGAGCAAATTCTCAGTCAATAACATTCCCAGCTGCACCTGAATCTATGAGCGCCTTATGCTGGGAATGCAGGGAAAACTCAGGAAAATGTATCAAGATAAACATGTGAGCAACAGGGGGCTCTGCGTGAGCCTGGTGCCAACTCACCTGGGGTGACACGAGATTTCCGTGCCTGCTGCCTCGACTTCCAGAGGAACCTCCCCAGCACCGACCAGCAGTGTGCCCTCTGCGGCCACAGATGGTACAGGGAACGGCCCCTCCTCCGGTTGCCCTAAGCGCAGCACCTCCCAGCTCCATGGGCGTCGGAGTGGTGGTGCTGGGGGATGGAACTGACAGGCCCCAATCCAGACGTCCACGGGTGATCAGCAGGTTATCCAGCCGGATGGACAGGTCCACCAGCTGGTCAAACGTCAGAGTGGTATCCCTGCAGGCCAAATCCCGACGGACGTCCTCGCGCAGACTGCACCGGTAGTGCTCGATCAGAGCCCTGTCGTTCCATCCCGTGCTGGCGGCCAGGGTCCAGAAGTCCAAGGTGAACTCCTGTGCGCTCCTCGTCCCCTACCTCAAGTGGAACAGACGTTCACCCGCCGCACTACCTCAGGCGGTGGTCTCAGAGCATTTTGTATTATTCTGTACGTAAATCCAATACACTCCATTTACTGTGTGAGAACCGGGACGAAAGTAATACTTTTAGTTTTTTTCCTAATTACTCAGATATTTTTTATTTTACCTTTATTTATACAGGTTTTTCTCATTGAGATAACATCTCTTTTCCAAGAGAGACTTGGTCCAATAGCAGCAGAGGGACAACATTTCAGACAAAACAACTTACATACACTAACACAACATTAAGCAAACTCTAAACACACATACAGAACAACACAAACATTTTACATAAAAAACACTAAAGTCTTGACTAAAAACAGCTGTCCTAAAGACAATTACACTCTTCTATGATATATACAGTGCCTTGCGAAAGTATTCGGCCCCCTTGAACTTTGCGACCTTTTGCCACATTTCAGGCTTCTAACATAAAGATATAAAACTGTATTTTTTTGTGAAGAAACAACAACAAGTGGGACACAATCATGAAGTGGAACGACATTTATTGGATATTTCAAACTTTTTTAACAAATCAAAAACTGAAAAATTGGGCGTGCAAAATTATTCAGCCCCTTTACTTTCAGTGCAGCAAACTCTCTCCAGAAGTTCAGTGAGGATCTCTGAATGATCCAATGTTGACCTAAATGACTAATGATGATAAATACAATCCACCTGTTTGTAATCAAGTCTCCGTATGAATGCACCTGCACTGTGATAGTCTCAGAGGTCCATTAAAAGCGCAGAGAGCACCATGAAGAACAAGGAACACACCAGGCAGGTCCGAGATACTGTTGTGAAGAAGTTTAAAGCCGGATTTGGATACAAAAAGATTTCCCAAGCTTTAAACATCCCAAGGAGCACTGTGCAAGCGATAATATTGAAATGGAAGGAGTATCAGACCACTGCAAATCTACCAAGACCTGGCCGTCCCTCTAAACTTTCAGCTCATACAAGGAGAAGACTGATCAGAGATGCAGCCAAGAGGCCCATGATCACTCTGGATGAACTGCAGAGATCTACAGCTGAGGTGGGAGACTCTGTCCATAGGACAATAATCAGTCGTATATTGCACAAATCTGGCCTTTATGGAAGAGTGGCAAGAAGAAAACCATTTCTTAAAGATATCCATAAAAAGTGTTGTTTAAAGTTTGCCACAAGCCACCTGGGAGACACACCAAACATGTGGAAGAAGGTGCTCTGGTCAGATGAAACCAAAATTGAACTTTTTGGCAACAATGCAAAACGTTATGTTTGGCGTAAAAGCAACACAGCTGAACACACCATCCCCACTGTCAAACATGGTGGTGGCAGCATCATGGTTTGGGCCTGCTTTTCTTCAGCAGGGACAGGGAAGATGGTTAAAATTGATGGGAAGATGGATGGAGCCAAATACAGGACCATTCTAGAAGAAAACCTGATGGAATCTGCAAAAGACCTGAGACTGGGACGGAGATTTGTCTTCCAACAAGACAATGATCCAAAACATAAAGCAAAATCTACAATGGAATGGTTCAAAAATAAACATATCCAGGTGTTAGAATGGCCAAGTCAAAGTCCAGACCTGAATCCAATCGAGAATCTGTGGAAAGAACTGAAAACTGCTGTTCACAAATGCTCTCCATCCAACCTCACTGAGCTCGAGCTGTTTTGCAAGGAGGAATGGGAAAAAATGTCAGTCTCTCGATGTGCAAAACTGATAGAGACATACCCCAAGCGACTTACAGCTGTAATCGCAGCAAAAGGTGGCGCTACAAAGTATTAACTTAAGGGGGCTGAATAATTTTGCACGCCCAATTTTTCAGTTTTTGATTTGTTAAAAAAGTTTGAAATATCCAATAAATGTCGTTCCACTTCATGATTGTGTCCCACTTGTTGTTGATTCTTCACAAAAAAAATACAGTTTTATATCTTTATGTTTGAAGCCTGAAATGTGGCAAAAGGTCGCAAAGTTAAAGGGGGCCGAATACTTTTGCAAGGCACTGTACATCGATCAAGTGTTTAAACTCCACCAATGAAACTAGATCATCAAATTTGTAAATGTTTTCAGGAGAGAATTCCAGGACCACGGAGCTAAGTAACAAACTATTTCTACCATGACCTGTTCTAATTTTTGGTACTTTTAGAAGCAAATGAGAATGGGACCGTAATTGATATTTATTTACCGACCTGACTAAAAAATAACAGAGATAAAATTGCATTTTACCCAATATTGTCACGACTGTCGTAAGAACGGGACAGAGCGGATGTTGAGTTCCACATATTTAATTCAAAGAGAAACTTAAACAAAACAAAATCTATCAATAAACGAACGACTAAACGTGACTACACAAAACAATATTCCACAAATGCAGGTGGGGAAAAAGCCTACCTAAATATGATCCCCAATTAGAGGCAACAATTACCAGCTGCCTCTCATTGGGAACCACACAAACCACCAACCTAGAAATCTATAAACTAGATATCCCCCCCAGTCATGCTCTGACCTAAACACCATAGAGAACCGAGGGCTCTCTATGGTCAGGGCGTGACAAATATGGCCTTAGAAATCAGTGTATACCAGTGTTTAAGCCTACGCAAGGTCAATGACGACCAGCCAACGGCGCTGTAGAGACCACAATGATGTGTTAGACGTTTTTGATTTGTAACTAACCTGAGGGCTGCATGATACACTGAATCAAGTGCTCTCAAGGTAGTGGTTAAGGGCTGCATATGTATAACATCACTAAAATCTAAAACCACCAGTAATGTACATCGTACCAGCTCCTTCCTGGCCTCAAAAGAAAAACAAGCCTTATGCCGGTAATAAAAACCTATTCTCAGCTTGAGCTTCCTTATCAAGTTTTCTACATGCACAGTGAAGCTCAGCTTTTCTACAACCCACACACCCAAATATTTGTACACTTTAACTTGCTCTATAGTATGTCCAGCCAATGTAGCAATGACATGATTAGTAACATGCCTGGCATTTGAAAATACCATGCATTTAGTTTTACCGAATTTAGAACCAGCTTTAAATCATACAGATTATGTTGTATGATGTTAAATGCTCTTTGGGCATTTTCAAAAGCTAAAGATAAACTACTACCACTTGATTAAAGAACAGTATCATCTGCAAAAAATGAACATCCGCTGTTTCAATAAGATCCCTAATGTTGTTGATATACAAAATGAACAACAGTGGGCCCCAAATAGAACCTTGCAGAACACCTGAGCACACCTCTAAGGACTCAGATGTACAACCATCCGCCATTACACGATTTGATAGGTAATTTATAAACCAATCTAGAGCATGACCAGTAATTCCACAACATTTTAACCTTTGCACTAACACAGCATGGTCCACGGTGGCAAAAGCCTTCGACAAATCAATAAAGACAGACACACAATGTAACTTCTTATCAAGAGCACAGTGGATGTCATTTAAAACCTTAAATGTTGCTGAAACAGAGCTAGAGACACCATATTTTATGACAAAGAACTTACAGTTTATATGTCCTCCATCATTAGCAACTGTAATTCAATTTCATTAGGGTAAATTTGTTTAAATTAAATAGGCTTGAGAACAGAATTATGGCAGGGCGGGAGTAACAGCTGGCGAGAAGTGCACAACATCGCTCTTATCTCCATGTTTCTGGTTTCTAATGCTTTGCTTGTACTATCAGCCATAATTTCATGTTTGTGTTGATTTGAATAATTAATGCTATAGGTTCAACATTTATGAAAATAAACCATGTGTCAACATCACAATGGTGTGCAACCACAATATTTTGTCTTACGACAGTTTACATTGTGTTGCTCTCATCCCACCCGTCTCTTCTGTAATTTCTCCCAGGCTAACACTCAAGACTAGCTAGCATGATAGTTGAAACCTACATCGCTACACCACATTAGGAACTTCACTGCCTCATTCTAGCTTCTGAATTATCTGAGAAAAGGGCTTGTTACTTTCGCCCCAGCTCTCCCCTATTATATGTTATGTTTCATATGGTTTGTATTCATTTGTGGATGTCCATCATCCATTTTGCATGATATGTTACGAATTACATTTCGTATGATATTTACAAAGCGTACAATATGTTACGAATTTGCAAAACGTATATGTTACAAATTTGCAAAACATAAAAAATTCTAGCTAGACGAGTCTTGTGGGGCCTGTGGGAGTCGTAGAGCAACACATGTACGTGTTCCTGAGTCTCACCTTTCCACATAGGTGTTATATTATTGTGTAGCCCAAACTGTTTGGATGCTGGACAGAAGTTGGCAGATCGGCTGTACTAACTTCAGACGAGTCCCAAGACGCATGTGGGGGGTCGTAGAGCAAATGAAAACACTATAGGGTTCGCAGGAGTCTCATCTTTCGGATGCAAACCATTCGGACGCTACAGACGATTTTGTGAGAAGGCTGATTTTCAGGATGTGTCATGGTCTGACAAACACAACTCTAGGTCGGTCACATCGGTGGATTCAGTGATTTGAGATGCATCCAATGCACACAAAAAAAACTGATATCTCCAGCTTAGTGGTTAGAGCGTTGGGCCAGTAACCGAAAGGTTGCTGGATCGACTTTCTGAGCTGACAAGGTAAAAATCTGTCATTCTGCCCCTGAGCAAGGCAGTTAACCCACTGTTCCCCGGGCGCTGTGGATGTTGGGCAGCCCCCCGCACCTCTCTGATTCAGAGGGTTGGGTTGAATACAGAAGACACATTTCAGTTGAATGCATTCAGTTGTACAACTGACTAGGTTTCCCCCTTTCCTTAAACCGCCAGATTTTTTATTTTATTCTAATTCGATTTCAGCAAGGGCACGGACATCAACTCTAGTTGGGTATCCCTTTGGAGCCCAACATTACGTTGCTGAAAAATATGCCTACATTGGGCATGCCTATACATTTGGCAATTGAAGGCATCTAGGGCTTATGCTAACTTTGATTGTGTTCGATGAAAACGATAGGCCTTTGTATACGTTGTATGCAACATTATCGGCAAGTGACTTGATTGATACCTACTGTGCCAAAGCGATTTAGAGTTGATAATCTGAATATACATTGAAATCACCTGATGTAGGTAATTAAATAATGGAAAGAAAAACATGTTTATTTATTAGCCTAGTGGTTATAAGTATTTAGCCATGTCATGTGAAATAAGCCTCGTGAAATGTTTGTAAAAAGTGCAAGAGATAAAGCCTACTGTTGCATGTAGGTTTAGATTATTTATGGATTGATCCTATCAAACAGAAATATCAAAACATTATTTTAACAACTCCAAAGCAATTGCATGTGGCGCAGGAACAACTGACTCGCTGCATTTTAAAAAATTAGCAACACCTGTTGGTGGCAGGTGGCAGGCAGGTAGCCAACGGATAAGAGAATTGGGCCAGAAACTGAAAGATCGCTAGTTCGAATTCCCGAGCAGACTACGTAAAATAAAATATATATAATTCTGTTGATGTGCCCTTGACCAAGGTGCTTAACCCTAATTGCTCCAGTAAGTCACTCTGGATAAGAGTGTCTGCTAAATGAAAAAAAATACTGGTAACTCTCAACTGGTTAGGACAGCTGATGAGGTGTCCATTTTGTGTGATTCTGTGTGTAAATCCGAGACACTCCATTTAGTAGGAAGTGTTAGTTTTGAATGAATTAATTTGTGGATGTCCATCACCCATTTTGTTTGATATGCTAGGAATTAAAATTCGTATTAGATTTATGTTACAAATTGGCAAAACGTTGTCACGCCCTGGTCGAGGTATTTTGTGTTTATCTTCATTTATTTGGTCAGGCCAGAGTGTGGCATGGGTTTTTGTATGTGGTGTGTTTTGTCCTGGGGTTTTGTTAGGTATTGGTTTTGTGGCTTAGTAGGGTTATCTAGTTAAGTCTATGGCTGTCTGAAGTGGTTCTCAATCAGAGGCAGGTGTTTATCGTTGTCTCTGATTGGGAACCATATTTAGGCAGCCATATTCTTTGGGTGTTTTGTGGGTGATTGTCCTTAGTGTCCGTGTTTATGAGCACGAGAATGAGGCTGTTTCGGTTTTCGTTACGTTAATTGTTTTGTAGTTTTTGTATTGATTCGTGTTTACGTTGTGTTATTAAACATGGATCGAAATCTACACGCTGCATTTTGGTCCGACTCTCCTTCACATACAGAAAACCGTGACAAACGTATGATATGTTAAACATTTTCTAAACGTGTGATACAGTATGTTACAAATTTTAGCTAGGTGGCTAACGTTAGCTAGCTCGCTAATTTTAGCTAGGCTAAGGGTTAAGGTCAAGGTTAGGGGAAGGGTTAGCTAACATGCTAAGTAGTTGCAAAGTATCAAAAAAAATAGTAAGTAGTTGAAATGTTGCTAATTAGCTCAAATAGTCTGTGGTAATATTCGAACTCTCAGCCTTTAGGTTGCTAGCCGTTCACGTTATACGTCAACCCATACACCCCGATCAAGCACTCTACTTTCGTTTTTGCCTTAAGTAACCATCTGTCTTACGTAACATATCACACAAAATGCTCCGAGACCAGATTGGAATCCCAGAAGTCTAGGAGATCTCCACCAAAGCCCTATGCCCTCCTTACCATTTCTCTGTGACAGATGACCTCTCATGCTCTACTGTCCCCCAGGGCAGGCTGCTAATCTCAGTCCATCCCCCTCAGCCCGTCATTGCTAAAACACGGAATTAACAACACATTTGATGGATGAACACCAATTGAACTGAATGAACAGGTTAACTGTGAGGCTTAACCCACTATGTACACATGCACAACCCACACACTTATCCCAGGTTTAAGACTCCACAGGGATGAAAGAGTGGGAAATAGAACGATGGTCAAAAATAGACATGGGTTCAACACATCTACATGTGCTGTATTGGCTATGTGTTTATGTGTGTGTCTGTGGCTCTGTGTGTGTGGTGCATTCCTGCAGCGCGGTGATGACAGTCTTGGGGCTGGAGGACAGGGCTTAGGTCAGAGGGGGCTGGGCTCAGCTGAGGAGTAGAGGGGACTGGGTGGTAGAGGGGGCTGCAGCTCTCTGGGTCTGGCTCCTTGGATGGTGCTCTGCTCTGCCTCTGTCTGGATTGTGAGAGGTCCTGGAATAGCTCTGTGCTCTGCTGTGTGCTGCTGGCCTGGCAGAGAGAAGCAGCTGGTCCTCTAGCTCCGCTGACCCCTGCCTCTCCCTGACTGGAGGAATCCCTGCTATTAATGGAACATTATTACAAAGCACTATGTGACTATAGCAGCATTACAAAGGGTAACCCCGTCATCGGCCAAGCTAAATCCTATTCAATATTTGTGATAGAAAACTGAATTCAATAGACTAATGGAGTTGAGCCAAAATTATGTGGCCTGGCCTGGCCAAGCTCCACCCACAGTGTCACAGACGCTCTGGCACTTTGTTCATCTACTGTATGTAGAAATCTGATGTTAGGTTAACCTCTTGAGATGAAGCGTTGGAATAAATCAATTCACTATTTTTCTGCTTTTGTGTGTTTTTTATTAAACCGTTTGTACGTCTGATTGGATTCCACCTTTAACCTTTGTAGCGTTTGGTGAATTTGATCAACTCGGGTACCTTGTAGACTTGTCAGAACACGTTCAGTTGCACTTAGACATAGTGGAAGTTTGTGAAACCAGCATTCTGTCTCTCTCTCCTTGTGGTTGTGGGCTCTGCCTCACAGGTTACTTGATATTCAGTTAGAGATGTATTTATTATCCAGCAGGGCCTGTAGGGCACTGGTAGTGATTGGCACCAGTTAGTGGGGTTTGGCCGCAGCCCTTGCCAATCCAATCACTGTAATCCAGTGAAGGGCCAGAGGGCAATGAGCAGCGGCAGCCAGCACAGTCTAGCCCTGCGTAGCCTAGCCTGGCTTAGCTCAAGAGGCACAGAGTGGCAGAAACAACATGGGCATGCACTGTTTGGCAAAGCCATGCAGAATCCCCAGCACAGATCTGGAAATATACTGTAGAAAATCCTTGTTTGAGAAGCAAATCTAACCCAATACAATATTCAACTTCCTTTATTAGTATTCATATCAACACTGCAAGCACACTGTCTCATAGCAGATGAGAAAAGAATGTTCACAGCTTGACGGTTTGGCTATGCATGACTGGACCTGAAATAAAACATGTCCTTACCACACTAACAGTTTTCTCAGGAACAGCTTGGCTAAGTGCCTCGACAAACACTTTGAACAGTTGAGGAAAACAAATCAGACTTTCATGCAAACTCACACAATCTCAGTCAGAGAATGCAAAGAGACAAATGAGGAAAGACAGTGTGGCAGGCACATCATGGTCAGGTTGACTGTTATATGTTTATTAAAATGCCAATGTCTACAAAGTCTCCATCCGTTTCAGATAAAGGGCCAGTCTAATATGTCAGTCCTGTCATCACTCACCTGGCTCTGAACATTTCTGGCCTTTTAAAGGGGTTGCAAAGAAAGATTAGCCTCACAAGCCGCCTGGCTTGCGAGTTTACATGAATGGTTCACTACCACGGAATCAGCGCATAGGTAATCAGTCTGGTACTGTAATTACGAGGCTAAAGCAAGATCTCATTTCAAAAGGTCTGATTGGCCAATTAACATTGACATTCAAAAGAGTGGAGCGGCAATGATGAGGTACATTACTGGACCTGGCATTCAGAACTAACAGGTGAGGCATAGGGTGCATTGCTATCCAGTATAGCAGAATATTGGACCTGTCACTCACTCTGTCTCCTGACAACAGCTCAAAGCCACCTGGATAGACATGGAGTTCATGGGGGGGGGGGGGGGGGGGGGGGTACTAATCCAGTACTATTCTGCTGCATTGATGTCTGAGGGAAAAAACTGTGTTGGTTGTTTGCGATATTACAACAACAAAGAAGTTACTGCAAACAGACGTGCCAGTGTCACTATTCAGGATTCCAGCTTTAAAAAGTTAGCCATTTCTGTACTAAGAAAATGTAAAACATTTAAAACCAAAGATGAACATAGTGTGTGACTTCAAATATATACATTTATACACTTGCCATTATAATAGGAGGTGATCTTTGTGCAATGGATGCATGTTAACTAGGATGTCAGTGTGTGGGAACATATGTTGAGGGTCGGGCTTGGTGCCCATCAAAACATACGGGCAAAATAATTTGGTGAAGTTTATATAAAAGGCATCCAAAAACCTATTATTCCTCTATTTCCACAGCAACAACTCCAATCAAGCCCTTGTTATCCTATCCTTATACAGTACAAACTGTATATTTACATAAATGTGTATTTACATTTGTCCAATAGATCAGTTCTAGTACTGTACAAGCCATTATATGTTGTTACAGTCAATGATATGGTAAAGAAACCCCCATGTAGACATAAGTATAGGTAAATAAAGGCACACAAACAAACAAATACACAATCAAAGTCCCACATGGGACCATATAAAACATGTACAATGTGCTCGATGACTATTGACAGAAGGCATAATCAAACGCAAACTAAGTAACAAATAGAGAGAGCCCAGAGAACATGGCAGTTGGCTTTGGGTGTGAACAGGTGAGGAGAGATGTCTGTGTTGGGCCTGATTACATTCTTAAGTTCAGCACTGTTTCTGAACTTTACTGTTCATGACCTAAACCTAGGGACCACAGGAGAACCAAGCGAGTAGTGGGACATATAGCTGACCACATCTGACGGTCAACTGACCAGGCAGTTCAGTGAACCAGAGAGGAGGAGGCAGTGAGGACAAAGCAGAGGTAAAGGCAGCAAGGGAGAGAGAGAGAAATGCAGACATCCTACATCGCACAAACACAGCCATGCAGTCCAGCTCCCGCCAACTAACAGAGAGCAGCTGGGGAAAAGCCGCAGGTTGGCTGGCGAGCACCTCTTCTTGTCCTCCTTCTCATCCTCCTCTTCTGGCTTTTCCCTCTTGTGAATGCTCACCACCTCTCTCCAGTGCTCAGTGGCATCATCAGTGGAGGGGAAGGGGGTCTCAGAGTTGGTGTCATGGTAACCCCAAGGCAAACAGAAGGGTGATGAGGGTGATGGTGATAGCTGGGTGGTGTGTTGGGGTGTGGCCCACAGCTTTCACAGCTACCTGTGGAGGGGGTTGAATGGTAGGGACCTGGTGTGGGGGCTCCCTGGCTCCTGGGCTCTTCCCCAGTGGAACCCCAGCAGTGGCCACGTCCACTCTCTCATTCTCATCTGGGGAGGGAAACAGAGAGAGATACCAGATAGAGCTATTACTGTCACATCAAAGAGGTAGAAGGGGAAAGACAGAGAGGACAGAACGATTAAGACAGAGGGAGTGAGGTATCCTAACACAGACACACACAAACCTGTTACAGGAGATCTACAAAACCTTAGATCAGTTGAAACTCGCTACTGACAGATAATACACTCACAAAACAAGGAGACAAAAATGAATGTTTACAGTAAATTTGTGAGAACAACTGTCAAAGATGAACCCTACTTGGTTTCATGAGTTTCGCAGGGTTTTCACCCTCCGCAGCTTTAAATCAAGGGTGAGCTGTGGTGAGTAAATCACTGAGACAGTAACGGGACTGATAGTGGTATATAGTGAATGTAATGACAGTTAACATGAACCTGACAGCAGTTACAGCTAAAGCCAGTTAATGATCCACAGACATACAAGCTCCTGTGTGTATGTATAGTATGCAAGAACACACACAAAGTATTTAGATATTCATTTGCATAGGCCTATTGCTTTTAGTCAGATGGCCGTCCACAAATACACATAATGTACCAGTCAAAGGTTTGGACATGCCAACTCATGCAAGTGTTTTTCTTTATTTGTATTATTTTCTACATTGTGTAATAATAGTGAAGACACAAACTATGAATTGACACATATGGAATCATGTAGTAACCAAAGTGTTAAATCAAAATATATTTTATATTTGAGATTCTTCAAAGTAGTCACCCGTTTCCTTGAAGACAGCTTTGCACACTCACCAGCAAAGCACCCCCACACCATCACACCTCCTCCATGCTTCACGGGGGGAACCACAACATATGCATATCATGTGTACACCTACTCTGCGTCTCTCAAAGACACGGCGGTTGGAAACAAAAATCTCAAAGTTGGACTCATCAGACCAAGAGACAGATTTCCACCTAAATGTCCATTGCTTGTGTTTCTTGGCCCAAGCAAGTCTCTTCTTATTGTTGTCCTTTAGTAGTGGTTTCTTTGCAGCAATCCGACCATGAAGGCCTGATTCATGCAGTCTCCTCTGAACAGTTGATGTTGAGATGTGTCTGTTACTTGAACTCTGTGAAACATTTACTTGGGCTGCAATTTCTGAGGCTGGTAACTAATGAACTTATCCTCTGCAGCAGAAGTAACTCCGGGTCTTTCTTTCCTGTGGCGGTCCTCATGAGAGCCAGTTTCATCATAGCGCTTGATGTTTTTTTGCGACTGCACTTGAAAATTCCGCATTGACTCACCTTCCTGTCTTAAAGTAATGGTGGACTGTCATTTCTCTTTGCTTACTTGAGCTGTTCTTGTCATAATATGGACTTGGTATTTTACCGAATAGCCCTATCTTCTGTATACCACCCCTACCTTGTCACAAAACAACTGATTGGCTCAAACGCATCAAGGAGGAAATAAATTCCACAAATTAACAAGGCACACCTGTTAATTGAAATGCATTCCAGGTGACTACCTCATGAAGCTGGTTGAGAGAATGCCAAGAGTGTGCAAAGCTGTCATCAAGGCAAAGAGTGGCTATTTGAAGAATCCCAAATATAAAATATATTTTGATTTATTTTGCACTTTTTTGGTTACTATATGATTCCATGTGTTATTTCATAGTTTTGATGTCTTCACTATTATTTTACAATGTAGAAAATAGTAAAAATAAAGAAAAACCCTTGAATAAGTAGGCGTGTCCAAACTTTTGACTGGTACTGTACATATACACAGGTGTGCGCGAGTGTGAGGTAAGTTTTAATCAATCAGTGTGTCTCCCTGCCCAGGCAGGCTGGAGGCTTGGTTTGTCCTCAGAGAGTCGTTGTTCCAGCAGATACACAACACATGTCTCCAGGTGCCCCTCTTCTGCTCAACGGCACTATGTGTGTGTGTGTATACAGTGCCTTGCGAAAGTATTCGGCCCCCTTGAACTTTGCAACCTTTTGCCACATTTCAGGCTTCAAACATAAAGATATAAAACTGTATTTTTTTGTGAAGAATCAACAACAAGTGGGACACAATCATGAAGTGGAACGACATTTATTGGATATTTCAAACTTTTTTAACAAATCAAAAACTGAAAAATTGGGCTTGCAAAATTATTCAGCCCCCTTAAGTTAATACTTTGTAGCGCAACCTTTTGCTGCGATTACAGCTGGAAGTCGCTTGGGGTATGTCTCTATCAGTTTTGCACATCGAGAGACTGACATTTTTTCCCATTCCTCCTTGCAAAACAGCTCGAGCTCAGTGAGGTTGGATGGAGAGCATTTGTGAACAGCAGTTTTCAGTTCTTTCCACAGATTCTCGATTGGATTCAGGTCTGGACTTTGACTTGGCCATTCTAACACCTGGATATGTTAATTTTTGAACCATTCCATTGTAGATTTTGCTTTATGTTTTGGATCATTGTCTTGTTGGAAGACAAATCTCCGTCCCAGTCTCAGGTCTTTTGCAGACTCCATCAGGTTTTCTTCCAGAATGGTCCTGTATTTGGCTCCATCCATCTTCCCATCAATTTTAACCATCTTCCCTGTCCCTGCTGAAGAAAAGCAGGCCCAAACCATGATGCTGCCACCACCATGTTTGACAGTGGGGATGGTGTGTTCAGCTGTGTTGCCTTTACGCCAAACATAACGTTTTGCATTGTTGCCAAAAAGTTCAATTTTTGTTTCATCTGACCAGAGCACCTTCTTCCACATGTTTGGTGTGTCTCCCAGGTGGCTTGTGGCAAACTTTAAACAACACTTTTTATGGATATCTTTAAGAAATGGCTTTCTTCTTGCCACTCTTCCATAAAGGCCAGATTTGTGCAATATACGACTGATTGTTGTGCTATGGACAGAGTCTCCCACCTCAGCTGTAGATCTCTGCAGTTCATCCAGAGTGATCATGGGCCTCTTGGCTGCATCTCTGATCAGTCTTCTCCTTGTATGAGCTGAAAGTTTAGAGGGACGGCCAGGTCTTGGTAGATTTGCAGTGGTCTGATACTCCTTCCATTTCAATTTTATTGCTTGCACAGTGCTCCTTGGGATGTTTAAAGCTTGGGAAATCTTTTTGTATCCAAATCCGGCTTTAAACTTCTTCACAGCAGTATCTCGGACCTGCCTGGTGTGTTCCTTGTTCTTCATGATGCTCTCTGCGCTTTTGACAGACCTCTGAGACTATCACAGTGTAGGTGCATTTATACGGAGACTTGATTACACACAGGTGGATTGTATTTATCATCATTAGTCATTTAGGTCAACATTGGATCATTCAGAGATCCTCACTGAACTTCTGGAGAGAGTTTGCTGCACTGAAAGTAAAGGGGCTGAATAATTTTGCACGCCCAATTTTTCAGTTTTTGATTTGTTAAAAAAGTTTGAAATATCCAATAAATGTCGTTCCACTTCATGATTGTGTCCCACTTGTTGTTGATTCTTCACAAAAAAATACAATATATCTTTATGTTTGAAGCCTGAAATGTGGCAAAAGGTCGCAAAGTTCAAGGGGGCCGAATACTTTCGCAAGGCACTGTACGTGTGGTGACGTACTGGTGTTGGCTGGCATGCATTTCACTCCCTGACAAAACCTCTTCCTGCTCCCAGGAGTGTTGGCTGAGCTAAATGAGTGGATTAAGACAGTAAAGGCATCACGGACAGCCGAGGGGAGAAACAGAGCACAACAGACACGTCCTATCACAATGGCCATTGTACTCTTGCTACAATAGACAAAGGAGCTCTTTATCTCCCATTGCAATGAGGTGAGCTGTATATGATCATTACAAAATCATTATCGGAGATGAACAAACAGCCCCCATAGGCCTATTGACTTTAGCAATTGTATTGGCAGGATGTGCACATCCCAATGTGTTTGCCTGAATGTTTACAGACGTCTTGGTGAATGTAAATCTGTGCATGAGAAAATCAGTGTGGGTCCTCAACAGATGATTTAATAGCGCCAGAATGTTTAGTCACTCTGCTTCCTGGATTTCATGCCATCTCAGTCACTGGCTGTGAGGAAACTTATATTCTCTGGAGAGTCAGGCTCATTCTCATTCAATCTGCACTGGGACAAGCAGCACAAACATACAACTCTGTATGTGTGTTTGTGTGTCCACATGCATATGTAGAGGTGTGAGGGTGTATGCTTGCATGTGTGTGTGTGTGTTTAGAGGTCAGGGGTAATTGAGACAGTTTAGGGAGGAGGACATGACAGTGGATAGTGGTAGAGCAGTAGAGCTGGTGGTAATGGGGCACTAAGGCTCGTGTCTACCCGTCTACATGCCCTACAGCACTGCTGTCTCCTAGCAACGCAGGTTGACGTTTATTGTCATGAGTCTTGCCCTGGAGGCAGAACTGAGTGGTTTCCGCTAGATGGGCCAGCTACAAAGTACAAAATTGTCTGTATCGTAAAATTTTATGAAAACAAAAATTAGCTTTAGGTTTAAGGTTAGCGTTAGGCATTACAGTTAGCAGTGTGGTTAAGGTTAGGGTTAAATCGGATTGTATGACTTTGTGGCTGTGCCAGCTAGTGACCACTCTGCAGAGCCGCCTCCAGCACATGAGTCATCTTAATAAATGCCAAACTGCCCTAGCAGCCCCAGAACATGTCACTGGGGATAGAGTGGAGACACACAGCCAGTTGGTGAGTGATGAGCAATGCCCAGAGTCCCCATGCTAATAAGCCCATTTAACCTTTCCAAAGAAGAGGTTAATGTGTGCGTGTGTGTGTTTGTGTGTGTGTGTATGACGTTGACATTTCCAGAAATCTTCAGTGACGAGGTCCATAGGGATAATATCAGGAATTGCTCTAAAAAAAAGTCTGCATACAGTATGTGCCCACGCCTGTGTCTATGTCCATGTATACAGTGAATATGAGATGTGAACGTAACGGAGTTGACGATTTCATCTTAAATCTTCCCATAAATCCCATTGTGACAGGGGAAATGGAAGCTTTTAGTGTGCAACAGGGAGTGGCAATTGAATGCAAGCTTCACAAATGTTGCATTATTGTTAAAACATTCCAGACTGTTTATCTATGGGTAACAGGGTTGACGCGTTATATACTCGACCCGCTCAGTTGTCCACCGCAAAACCAGAAAATGATGTCAAAATGCTGAATCTTGGCACTTTAGCAAGTCTTTATTAATGTAAAAAAAAATCTGGATTTATTGAATTCTCAATGTGATCTATATTAAAAGGGCACTTCATTGAATATAACATTCAATATTGGCCCACAATTTCTACTTAAAATATTAAAGGAAAACAAAAAGCTATGAATATGAATTTTTTATGGTAATGTGTGTAATTTGAGGGTGTACTGTATAGGAATGAATATGTCCCAGTTACTATGAAAAGGCTGTTACACAGTGTGATGGGTTAGTAGTGAGACACTGCCAGGTTTGATGTATGCATCCTGAATTGTGGCCAGACTACGTGTCTGATAGAGACGTCAGGTCCTACAGATCTGGGCTGGGGAAAGAGTCCCTCAGCTCTGCCTGCTTTCAGCTTGGGCGTCGTGGGGGTTGGCATATGCAAGGGGTTTGCAATGGGCAACAGCAGGGGCTCTCGAGCATGATGAGGGGAAATAAATCACCCAGCCGGGAGACATCGCCGTGACAACCCAGAGGAATTCGCCCAGCGAGCGGAGCCAGACAGGGTGAAATATGGAGGAGATCTCAGACCCAGCTGCAGATGCTTGCCTCCCTGCCTCTGCCTGGCTTCCTCTCTCACACTGACATGTTCATGAGAGGAGGAACACCATGCTCCATCAGGATTTCTGTTTGTCACAATCTTCTCATGACTGATGAGCTCATTTTATCCCTACAGGCCATTGCTCGTGGTCTTTGGCTGAATGGAAATATGTACTCTAATCAGCCAGTTTCACCTGGACTGCCCTTGTTTTGGATACAGTAACAGTTGTGTAACACTCAGCTTTTTGACAAAGCAGGAATCATAAATATGTCAAATGGCCAAAAAACAAGAGATTTGGCAGGGCAGGAATGTCATTAAAACAAAGTACGGACGTGTGGTGTGTGTGCCACTCCTAACCATCTGAGCGAGAGCGTGGCGCTTCAGTGTCACACTATTACAAGGCAACAGTCACCATGGCGGTTGGAACATGTGACAACGTCCCGTCGGTAGGTGGGTCGGGACGTTGTGAGATCAGACATGGGGAATTGAGACACACACACACTCCCCCAAGGCCAGAGGCATCAGGCCAGTCAGTCATTAGCCTGCTCCAACCCAGGGGAGGAGCAGCAGTCAAGCCCCACTGTCAACACCCACACAGGAGGAGAGGGGTGGACGCCCCATTTTCTCACCTTCAGTGACAGCTAGTGGGGGAATTCACCCAGTACTGTGCTGTGTGACTGTATGCTGGACAGGTGTGTCTTGGAGATGGCCCGTGACAACAAACAGGAGATGCAGCATGTCAGGGCTAGAACACAGGCAGGATTCAGATTGGCTGAGGTGAGGTCACCTTAATTATAGTTTACCATGCTGATGCAGTCTGGCGGCCCTTTATGTGGAAACCACCAGTCTTATAATTATCCATACGCACATACACATACCAGGACATAAGATACGGGCTGGGGTTTCACTGTGTGACACATGCAAACAGTGGTATGAGCTCCTGCCAGAGACATATGTGGTACCGGTAAGGGAGCATCCTTTGTGCCATGTCTGTGACAGCTGATGGATATGAGGGAGGATTGAGGTGTGGACTGTGAAGGGATGAAAGACAGTGTGAGAGAAGCAAGGCGTTTTCCATAGACTTGTTAGACATAGACAGACATAACTCAACCACTCAACACATGGAATATTCAGATATGGCATTCCTGAGATTCTTAGAAGCGGTACTAACACTCAGATTGCACATAGTGTACAGTCCTAGAGATTCTCTCATTACATCAAATATTACCATCTACATAGTTGAGGCTGTACCAGATATACAGACAATAGAAGAGAACAGACACACACACATTTACCCATTGATGTGATGTGACCTTGAGTGGGGTTGGAGGGGGGCAGGGGGGTAAAGGTATCCCTGTATTTCCAGCTGAATCAGTAATGAGCCTTTCATTACCTTGGCCAATATCCCTTAGAGAGGACTGGCTGCACACAAAAAGACCTGAGGCAGAGACTATACTGATTGTACACAATTGGACTAGACTGGCAGACACTACAGAACTGCTTCTCTCTCAGCCTTTCAGTACAGTATCTTTCTCTCTCTATCTGAAACAGTATATCTCTCTAGTGATCACACGACTGTCTCACCAGGAAAACTACCTTGGAGGAGTTTGGGAGGCTATTTAAGATGGAAAAAGATTATGCTAAAGCGTACATTTGTATGATAGCACATTAACTTGTTTGAGTGCTCATGTATACTGTAGATGACATAGGCTAAGTATGGGTTGCTGCTGGGAAAGTAGTCTGTGGCTGAGAGGCATCTCCACTGGCCAATCTTAAAACCTACAGTACTACAGCAGTGCTTTTCCTGGTAATGATGATGATGATGATCCACAGACAGAGACAGAGAAACTCAGGGAACAGGAAATCCATATTAGCCCACGGCACTGGATAAACCTAGCAATTTAACTGTAACTAACACACATTCCTCTTCACAGTCCAGGTGTAAACACACACACAATGCTGATGTAAAAACGATGTGGCAGAATTAAATAATGTTTAACATTTTGTAGAGGTACATGCAAATACAAAAAAAGAGTGGGCATGTTCATCACTGTCACTGTGTTAAACGTAGAGGCAGACAGTACATTACCCATCTTCCCTGACTGTCCTGTCAGTAGGGTTATAAATATTGTCAGCAACAATGTGATGGAGCTTTGGCACAGAGTCCGACCTCTAGTACATCAATCAATATCAATTACAATCTCTATCACACCTTTACTTCAACACCGATAACCAGACAAACGTATATCAAAACAAGGCTGCCAGGTGAGGTGAGGTGTGTATATCCTCCCTCCCCACTAGGTGAACACAGGTGTTTGACCTTAAAATGAGCCAATTTCCCTTCCCATGTCTGCCTGTGCTTAGGTTTAATTGGCTGTAAAACAATATACATTCATTCACACAGCCCAGCAATGAAATAGAGCCACACAAACAGACAAAGGAAAATTGAAGCCACGTAGCCTACAACCACACTCATCCATACATACATACTGTATGGACCCAAACGTACATTGCATGGTCAGGATCAACCTGTTTCGCTCTCCATCTTTCTCTCACACCACATCTGACACATGCACAGACACGCACACACACACACACTGGCAGTGTAGGGAAGGGTTGTGTTACACCGAGCTGCAGATTTCACCCTCAGCAACTATTTATCAGGCTCCAGAGCTGAACAATCGCATAGAGTTACAGATTGAGTATGGAGTCAGAGAAAGGAGCCAGTCTCATTATAGGCCTTATTATTCTAGCCTCTAACCACAGCATATCTTTATCAAACAAATTATATTAATTTCTCTCCTGATGATTCACCTTCATCAAGGTGAAACACTGGCCACTGGCTTAATTTATATAATCCTCACTAGCTGTTGTATAAACACATTCAGTGCTCTATTCACCATACCATAATGGGAAAACTGAACTACAACAGTATACAATTATCAGAAGAGGCTGGTGGGAGGAGCTTTAGGAGGACGGTCTCATTGTAATGACTGGAATGGAATTAATGGAACGGAGTGAAACATGCTGTTTCCGCCTCCCGAGAGGCGCAGCGGTCTAGGCACTGCATCGCAGCACTTGAGACGTCACTACAGACCCGGGTTCGATCCCAGGCTGTCGCAGCTGGCCATGACTGGGAGACCCATGAGGCGGCGCACAATTGGCCCAGCGTCATTCGGGTTAGGGGAGGATTTGGCCGGGTGGGATTTCCTTGTCCCATCGCACCCTAGCAACTCCTTGTGGCATGCCGGGTGCCTGCAAGCTGACGTCGGTAGCCACATTGGTGCGGCTGGCCTCCGGGTTAAGCAATCAGTGTGTCAAAAAGCAGTGCGGCTTGGCGGGGTCGTATTTCGGAGACTGCATGGCTCTCGACCTTCACCTCTCCCGAGTCCGTATGGGAGTTGCAGCGATGGGACAAGACTAACTACCAATTGGATATCATGAAATTGGGGAGAAAAAGGTAAGTATGTTGTTTCCATATACTGTATGTTTGATACCGTTCCATGGTTTACAATGAGCATCATTCCCAATTAAGAAAGGCCATATTGACCCACTCTTGCATCACTAAAAACTTCAACATGAATCTCAGCTAAAATCCTCACCACCAACCCATCTTCCACTCATATGTTGCACAAACAAATTTGTACAATTGATAGAAATCCTTTTGAAATGTCTGTGTCAGTATATCTTAAATATGGTTTGGATCATATGCATCTATCCAGTGTGTGGGCAGAAGGATCCATTCTAGATGAGTAGTAACAGTGAGAGAGCACAGTGAATCTCTCATTCTTTAATGAGGGTTATTTCCCACCCCTGGGGTGCCATAGACAATGCATTACTGACTCTGCACTCAATTAGACACTACACCCGGCACATTCAACCCAGCGACAAGCTGTTTACCACCACACACACACACACCATTACTTTTAATTACAAACGTATTACTATCCAAAGACTTGTGAAAAAGCATCATATTGTCAGTCATCCATCAGAAAGAGATACTGTATATGGTATATTGCCATACTGTAGCATAATTACTTCGGTACAAGTCATATTGTAATCTGTCACTTGTACATGACATGTGGAACATTTTCATGATCAACTTCAAATAACTGCAAACCGGGTTGTTTTGTTGGAACAAGGTTTGAGGTTTAGGCCGCATTTCGCTCCAGGCATGAATGTCAAAGCCTCACCCAGGGATGAAGAAAAGCTCCTAGCTCATCTACTGTAGCCTACGTCCTATGCATGTCAGGAGCCCAATGCCATAGTTACTGAGAGATAAACGTATACCAGGCGGTGCCAAAAGAAGACCCTCAAAATTATCAAAGACCCCATTGCCACCCAAGTCATAGATTGTTCTCTCTACTACCGCATGGCAAGTGGTACAAATACACCAAGTTTGGAACAAACAGGACCCTGAACATCTTCTACCCCCCCCCCCCCCCCCCCCCCCCCCAAGCTATAAGACTGTTAAATAGGTAGTTAAATAGTTCACCAATAGCTACCCGGAATATCTGCATTGACCCTTCTTGCGCTAACAGTTCACTGCTGTTACTATTAATCCTGTTGCCTAGTCACTTTATCCCTACCTATATGTACACATCTACCTCAATTACCTCGTACCCCTGCACATCGACTCAGTACTGGTACACCTGTATATAGACAAGTTATCATTACTCATTGTGGATTTATTTTTCTATTTATTCCTTGTGTTATTTTTAAAATATACAATGTTTTCCACTATTTCCCTTTTTTTTCTCTGCATTGTTGGGAAGGACCCCGTAAGTAAACATTTCACTGTTAGTCTACACCTGTTGTTTACGAATCATGTGACAAATAAACATTTGATTTGATTTGTAATGAGATCGTGTAGTCATGGCATAGGGAGCAATCTAATACAAGGAAATGCCCTGTTCTGTCACCGTGCCACATAAACAATGATCAGCCCATAGGGAATAGAGGGAGAGAGTAACTGGTTTAAGGAAGGACTGATTGAATTATACAACAAGCTTGTTCACAATACATACATATCATTAAATCCAATCACAGCGAAGTTTTAGGGGCGCTTAGATCACAGTAACAATCATATTATAAGTACTCTCATAAAAACTGAAATCCAATGCAGATTTCACTGGAAGGCAACAGAACCAGAGCTGCAGCCACTGTCCAGCCAGTACATTTACACTGTGTTAAAACAGGACTAAAAGAGCCAGAGGAACACTGGTGTTGGCAGTGACAAACAGACCCAGCCCCACTGACCCTGAATGTGAACAGTGTGCACACAGCACTGGGCCAGGGGTCTGCTATGTTCTACTCTGCCTAGCTCAGCTGCTCTCCATCTCTCCCCTGGGGCCAACGCCGCCACGGATATTATCAGCTAAGCACTTTAATTTCCCCTGGCCTTCCCCTTTATCCATGGGATCTGCCTGGAAGACCAGAGGGAGCACAAAATGGCTGCTGCTGCACTCCGTAGCAGATGTATGCATGGCAACACACAGAGAAAGAGAAACTGTCTTTCTAAACTACGATTGATCTGCTTTGCCAAATGTGCAGACAGTGCGCTGCTCACCAGAAAATTGATTGTGCACAAGGGGCGTTGTTACTGGGAACCTCAGCTCTATGTACTGTATTTATGAGGAAGGGGTTCAAATATGTCAACGACCATGCTTTGCGAACAAGGTGAGGCTTATGTCTGACTGCTCTGATGTGTTTAGTCAAGCAGAGTTCCTATGTTCCTCCTCCCATTGTAATAACCAGGGTTACAGTATGTGTATTTTATTCCATGCATAGTAAATCCTCAAACTTTCTGTGAATGGTGGCAAATAACGGCCAATCAAAACGGGGATACACATCAGCATCTTTTGCGTGGCGAAGAATCTCATTTGTCAGGAATTGTACATTTGCCTGGGCGTGTTATTTTAATTTTACGGCCGCCACAACGCAACGGACCAGCCTCAGCCTCACGTCACCGTGGAAGACTAATAGGCCATGCAATGCGTTCATTTCCTCAGCTGCCTTCATAAGCAGACATTTCCATCTCAATTTAAACTTTGAGAGAGGGAGTTGCATGAAAGGGATCCGAGACAACAACATTAGAAACACACTCACATTAAATATGAAAGACCAGACCGAAAGCGCTCGTCTAGAGTGTGGTATCCTAACCTTGCATTATTCTATCAAGGAGAGAGAGTGACAGTAGAGGATAGACTAAGGTAATGTAAAATATATCGACATATTTTTTAGACTAAAATAAACATTTTGCCTGCTAATCAATAGGACATCAATCATTTCTCAATCAATCAAAACTCTAATTAAATGAAATGTACACATCAATATTTTACCATTAAGTTTAAAATAACTGTTCAATTGCTAGATGAAAAACAAAAAAAGTATATGTTCCCACAACTCCCCCATAGTGAGGTCTTGTTCCTCACAGTGTCACTGAGGTAAGCCATGTAAGTGAAAGATGTTTTCTGAAACAAGGCTAGTGAAGACATTGGGTCAGATATTGTAGGTTATGAGAGTTGTGACTGTTTAAGAATGGTTGACTATTTGCTTCCGTTTGTGTTCTCTTTGTTGTGTTGTCCTTGAACGAGACCCTGGAGACCACGGACCACCTTGTATCCATAGCAACAGAGATTGTCCCAGGAAAATCCCAGATCATTCCTCTCCCGGAGCAGTGCATTTTGGGAATTCTGGAGGGGAGGATATGTTCCATTTCTCTGGGATGGTCAAAATCATAGAAGGTGGATAAATTAACACGTCCTACTCAGCCTGTTTACCATTGAAAAAAAATAGTAAGTTCCGGTCTGCTTAACAGAGGCACCAAAGCATTAGCAGCTGGGTCTGGTCTGTTTAGTTCATTGACTGTATATGAACCCCAAAAAATTAGGGAGTGGGAAGTTTCGCTTTCTCTTCCGTCTCTGGTCCTAATTACATTACCATTATTGACATTGCAAAAGGGCGGACCTGTCTCAGCAAAGGAACTCTTGTTTATTTGAGATGAGAAAATCAATTTAGAATCCTAAAAGATTCCAGAAGAAAAAGAGAAAGATTTGATCCCAGCCTCGGAGTGAAAACCTCATCCAAACAGACCAGGGGCTGGCTATCCGTCTTGACTCCAATCATTTTCTAAGTAAAGAAAATATTCCTTTGATATTGAGAAACACATTATTAAAGCAGAGTGGAATCCAACAGCAGAGTGGAACCACATTGTCATCAAACAACAGCCAAACACCACTGCAGATTCACCACGACCAAGCAATAACTCATCATAGCACAACTACCATGACATCATGGGAGGACCAGGCCAATCTGACCAGGGTATCATTGTAGGATTAGGAGAAAACTTAATCTAGCTCAGAAAACAAAGATAGATACACTGTAGTGAGAGGAGAGAGAGAGAGATAAATAAAGAGAAAGATCTGTGATTCAATATTATCTAACATCCTGACACAGTAGAGCGTAGCTTTTCTGAATATCTCTCTTTGGGGATCATAGAAAGTAACTCCGTGACATAGGCATAGTGCACTATGGAAGCTTTACTGTGGAATAATCAACATATCCCCTTTTCCATTCTGTTACTGAGTTATGATGTAGCTTCACGTATACATACATACATACATACAATCATACATACAATCATACATACAGTACATACCTATGCTGGGGTAGAATTAGCTCAAAACAGGATGGATGCAAACCTCAGTCGAAACCTCTCCTCTCATTCTACCCTTTGTATCCCCCACACCACCATATTGGACTACTATTCTAGTCATACCTGTACATCTGCTCTACTACCATGTTCTCTCTGTCCAACTATTAGTCTCTACTCTAGCTGACCTGTATAGCCTCCCATCCTCAGCCACCCCCAGTGTTATCTCACAGTGCCTCTCCCCTGTTCAGCTTCCATGTGATCCCACCGCACAATCTGCTTCCCTCAGCAGACGGAGAGATGGAGAGAGAGAGAGAGAGAGAGAGAGAGGAGAGGCAAATGGGTAAATCCTCCTCAGCTCTCTCAGGATGCCCCTTCTGGCTCCATTTTGTGTGTGTGTATGTGTGTGTGTGAAATGAGAGCA
This sequence comes from Oncorhynchus mykiss, assembly GCF_057628025.1. Lineage (NCBI taxonomy): Eukaryota > Metazoa > Chordata > Actinopteri > Salmoniformes > Salmonidae > Oncorhynchus > Oncorhynchus mykiss. The sequence goes on along the minus strand of NC_143026.1, from coordinate 68,493,757 downwards.
CAGAGAGGATGGCCTGCATTACGCTTCTGTATGTGAACTTTAGGAGTGCTGACAGTATGGGGAAGAATGGACCCATTCTATCAATGTAAGTCCCAGTCCCAGTCTCACACAAGTACAGAAATACACACACCTTTACATGCTCACACACACATTCAGTGTGACAACAATTTATGAGAATCTGTCAACAGACCGTACCAGCTGTATCCAAATCTAACCTTTGGCTTTGACGGAGTGCAGAAGAGTAAAGTAGTGAAACAAGGCTCTTGCTTTCCAGCAGTCACACTTCACTGAGCTACAACTCATTCTGAAATTCAGCTTCTAGGGACTTCGCTATGGGAAATGAGCGGGATCAGTGCTCGCTGTGTGTTGTACGAGTTACATTAAGCCACAAACCATACTCATGAATACTCACGAATACTCATTTAATTGTCATCGTCACAGCTAATCTCATTTAAAGGTGCAACCTTTACCCTGCTTGTTCACTGCTTTCCCTATTGAAGGGATTTGTAACCACTTGCAAAGATAACCATGTCCAGTCATCATTACTCCCACTAGGTGTGTAGCATGCTGCAAACTCCCTTGTCCTTCAAATGACTTTGAACAGATGTCTTCACCAGAAGGTAACAGTCACTATAATAGAAGATTATACTTCATATAGAAATATTCAAGCTTCTCTCTCCCATCTTTCCTGCGCTGTCGCTCTTCTTGCACTTTAAATGCACCCTGGTTGAGCTGTGTTGTGGAGGACTTGAGAAAAAGCTTTTACCATCCTCTTCTGAAGAGCTCAGGCAGACTGCTGGAGCACAGCAATTACTAGCAGACAGACAAGTGTCATTTACCTGCTCCACAGATCTTAGAGCCACTGACTGAACCAGGGATCAGTGCTTATCTCTCCTCTCTCACCTCTCGCTCTCCCCTTGTTCTCTCGCGCACTGTTTCTAATGATCTGAGTAGAAGAGACTGGATGAACGAACAATCTGCAATCAGCTTCAAACCTTTTCACCTTTTGACACCTCTATTTTGGTGAAGTTGCTTTCACAAAGCCAGCTCTTACAAAGAGAAAGTGAGTGTTTATGAGTCTGTGTACACAATAATTCATCCTTTGTATTGCAGTAGTGCTGGTATACAGCCATGAGCCAGTTCTACCACAAAGAATAGAATAACAATTCAACTTGAAGTAATTAAAAAAAATGCTGTCCACAAATCAATCAGTATCCTACACTGAGGATAAACCCACACAAGACACTGGTACTTGTTTTATTGATGTGTTATTTCACTGACAGCTGTTGTCAGCCTGTTCTGCTGACCATTTGCATATAGCAGAAGATAACATCATAAGGGGAAAGTATAGATATGGATTAGTCAGAGAGGAAAAGGCAGCTAACGCAACCGCAACATACTGTATTGTAGTAGACTTGAGACACAGACAGGTTTCAATATTAGTCTCTGACATCTGACACAAGCAGCAGTCTCATCTACAGGGAGTCTAGTTGGCTGAGGTAGGAGAGAGTATGGGGAGGGAGAGGAGGATCAATAGGCAGATGAGGAAAAGGAGGGGTGAGGGAATAAAAATGAATTAAAGAGGGGGGTTCTGACTCACCAGTAAAGTCTTCCTCTCCAGATCCCTGACATCCGTCCTCATCGTCACACTCTCCGCTGGCCTCTCCTCTCGTCCCACTGCCCGTCTCCACCCACGCCCCCCATTCTGTCGCCCAGCCCATCTGACCCTGCATCTCCTGTAACACACACACAAACATATATCAGAGGTCAATTGGGGTAATCCTGTCTGAAAATAAGCCACATCAAATTCTGTACTGTTCCACTGTTCAAAACAAAACATGATTTAAATGGACAGACGAATGCTAGAGCACACAATACATACTGATCTGCTTACAAATCAAATGTTATTTGTCACATGTGCCGAATACAACAGTGACAGTTAATATGGACATAACCCATGTGCATATACATCAGTAATAAAACTGCCCCTCCCCCAAAAAATGTGAAATCAAAAACGGCAATTATAAAATTTCAGCAAACTGGTAGACAGAGCTATGAGTTCAGCTTAGATGTTCTTCCCTTTCCAGCATTATTACATCTGACTGCAGGCAATGTTGATGAGCCAGTCTTCTGCAACAGAACATTGTGCTCGTCTGCATAATGTGATCTTGCGAACAATGCATGTGACACAAATTAATAAAGTATGAAAAATAATCTTGCCATTCAGAGGACAAGTGTAACTTTTGCAGACAGCACAGATCAACGTTACGAAAACAAAATTAGGGGTTTCGTGTTGAACAAAATGTGATGATATCCAACTAGAGCCTAGTATGCTCTGTTCCAAATGTTGGTTCATCTGACAGGTGGGTAACATTTTACTTGACACCCAGTGTCATAACATGTCATGACACAGTCATAACCCTGTCATAACCAATATATTTATACCTGTTGTGACATATTGCATTTTTTTATGGCTGGTTATGACGCCTAGATTAGTGTCAAAACCCACATTTATTCAAATGAGTTTTCCCTGTCAAGAACTCTCCTTTCATTTAAAAGTTTGTTTCTTAAATCCTTTACAGTCATTTTTTATATCATATTTTAAATAACTTGTAGAAAACACACTTTATGACACTGCCAAGAAGCATTCTGACCATTCTGTGTCACTTTACTTGGACTAAGGAAATATACTTTGACACTGTCAAGAAGCATGATCATCGTAATCATATCAGTCAGATAGGCCTATCACAGCAATGTTTTGGGTTAGGGTGTGTCAAGTGTCAGCTGTGCAGAGGTGAGGACAGAGTCAGGCGCAGGACACAGAACTGAGTAAAATAACATACTTTACTCTGAAAAATAATCAGCCAATAAATCAATAAATAACACAAAACCAATTATGGATGAATTTTGGATGAAAAGCGCGCCCAAATTAAACTTCCTGCTACTCAGGCCCAGAAGATAGGATATGCATATATTTGGTAGATTTGGATAGAAAACACTAAGGTTTCCAAAACTGTTAAAATAGTGTCTGTGAGTATAACAGAACTGATTTGGCAGTCGAAAACCTGAGAAAAATCCATCCAGGAAGTAGGATTTTTTTTTTTTTGTAGTTTTCTATTCAATGCTATGGCGGTATCCATTGACTTAGGACTCAAATTGCAGTTTCTACGCCTTCCACTAGATGTCAACAGTCTTTAGAAATTGTTTCAGGCTTGTATTCTGAAAAATGAGGGAGTAAGAGCAGTCTGAATGAGTGGACCCTTTTCATGTGCGCGTCCAAGAGAGTGCCTTTCTTGTTTACCTTTAATATTGACAACGTTATTGTCCGGATTAAATATTATTGATTATTTAGGCTAAAAACAAGGATTTAATATAAACATCGTTTGACATGTTTCTATGAACTTTACGGATACAATTAGGATTTTTTGTCTGCTTGTTGTGACTGCGTTTGAGCCTGTGGATTACTGAAGAAAACTGAGGTTTTTGGATATAAAGAGAGACTTTATCGAACAAAACAAACATTTATTGAGTAAATGAATGTCTTTTGAGTGAAACCAAAGGTAAGTGATTCATTTTATCTCTATTTCTGACTTGTGTAACTCTTCTACTTGGCTGGTTACTGTTTGTAATGATTTGTCTGCTGGGCGATGTTCTCAAATAATCGTAAGGTATGCTTTCGCCATAACGAATTTTTGAAATCTGACACAGTGGTTGGATTCACAAGAAGTTCATCTTTAAACCTATGTAAAATACTTATGTTTTCTGAATTTTTATAATTAATATTTCTGTATTTGAATTTGGCGCTCTGCAATTTCACTGGATGGTGGCCAGGTGGGACGCTAGCGTCGCCCAAACAAGGAGAGGGACGCTAGCGCTGCCCGAACAAGGAGAGGGACGCTAGCGCTGCCCGAACAAGGAGAGGGACGCTAGCACCGCCCGAACAAGGAGAGGCACCAACTTCGGCGGAAGTCGTGACAGTACCCCCCCACCCCCGGACCAGCCACCACCGGACTGAGGAGAGACACATGGAACGAGGGGTTAATACGATAATCAGGAGGAAGCTGTAACCTATAACATAACTTGTTCAGTCTCTTCAGGACTTTAAGTGGCCCCACAGACCGCGGACCCAGCTTCCGGCAGGGCAGGCGAAGGGCCAGGTTTCGGGTCGAGAGCCCGACCCGGTCTCCCGGTGCATACACCGGGGCCTCACTGCGTTGGCGGACGGCGCTCGCCTTCTGTCGCCTGATGGCCAGTTGCAGGCGTACAAGGGCAGCGTCCCAGGTTTCCTCCGAGCGCCAAAACCATTCATCCACCGCAGGTGCCTCAATCTGGCTCTGATGCCACGGTGCCAGAACCGGCTGATAACCTACTACACACTGAAACGGAGACAGGTTAGTGGAGGAGTGGCGGAGGGAGTTTTGGGCCATCTCTGCCCAGGGGATGAAAGACGACCACTCCCCCAGCCGGTCCTGGCAATAAGACCGCAGAAACCTACCCACATCCTGGTTCTCTCTCTCCACCTGCCCATTACTTTCTGGGTGAAACCCTGAGGTCAGGCTGACCGAGACCCCCAGACGTTCCATGAATGCCCTCCAGACCCTTGATGTGAACTGGGAACCCCGATCAGACACTATATCCTCAGGTACCCCGTAGTGCCGGAAGACGTGTGTAAACAGGGTCTCCGCAGTCTGTAGGGCCGTAGGGAGATCGGGCAAAGGAATGAGATGGCAGGTCTTAGAAAACCGATCCACATCAACCAGAATCGTGGTGTATCCTTGTGACGGAGGGAGATCCGTCACGAAATCCACTGATAGGTGTGACCACGGCCGTTGTGGAACGGGTAGGGTTTGTAATTTTCCTCTGGTGTCTAGGTGACTTGCACTGGGCGCACACCGAGCAGGAGGAAACATACACCCTCACTTCCTTAGCTAAAGTGGGCCACCAGCACTTCCCACTAAGACAGCGCACTGTCCAACCGATGCCAGGATAACCAGAGGAAGGTGATGTATGAGCCCAACAGATCAATTGATCACGAACATCAAACGGGACGTACTTACGTCCAACTGGACACTGGGTGGGAGTGAACTCCGCACGTAACGCCCGCTCGATGTCCGCGTCAACCTCCCATACCACCGGTGCCACCAGGCAAGAAGCCGGAAGTATGGGAGTGGGATCCATGGGCCGCTCCTCTGTGTCATACATCCGAGACAGTGTGTCTGCCTTAGTGTTCTGGGAACCTGGTCTGTAGGATAGAGTGAACACAAAATGGGTGAAAAACATGGCCGACCTTGCCTGGCAAGGATTCATTCTCCTCCCCGCCCGGATGTACTCCAGATTGCGGTCGTCAGTCCAAAAGCTTCTTTTCAGAAGGCGAGAGCCAAATCGGCATATTCAGGGGGGATGTGCATGGTGGAGACCTGGTTTGGACTCTCCGTAGTTGCACCTATGGAAACACCTATACACCTCCCTGAACACTGACGTGACCATCCCTTGAGAGCCCTCTATTGCCACAAAATAGTGGGGTCATGATGGGCCAACCAGGGAAACCCCAACACCACAGGAAATGCAGGAGAATCGATCAGGAAGAGACTAATTCTCTCCTCATGACCCTCCTGCGTTATCATACATAGTGGAGCTGTGACCTACCTAATCAGACCCGACCCTAAAGGACAACTATCTAAGGAATGTACAGGGAAGGGTACATCAACAGGAACCATCTACGAGCAAACGAACGGTCAATAAAGTTCCCAGCTGCGCCTGAATCTACTAGCGCCTTATGCTGAGAATGCGGGGAAATTCTATAGATATATACATGTGCGCAACAGGAAGCTCTGGGTGAGTTGGATGCATACTCACCTGTGATGATCCACCAGTGCTCTGCCTGCTGCCTCGACTTCCCGGGGAACCTCTCCAGCACCGACCAGCAGTGTGTCCTCTGCGGCCACAGGTAGTGCAGGAAACAGCCCCCCCCTCCGGTCACCCACCCTCCGGTGGCCAACAGGTTATCCAGCCGGATGGATAAATCCACCAGCTGGTCGAGGGTAAGGGCGGTGTCCCTGCAGGCCAGCTCCCGACGAACGTCCTCACGTAGACTACATCGGTAATGGTTGATCAGGGCACTCTCATTGCATCCCAAGCTGGCAGCCAGGGTCCTGATGTCCAGTGTGAATTCCTATGCGCTCCTCATCCCCTGTCTGATATGGAACAAGCGGACCGACGCTGCGTCTATACTTCCCCTTTCAGCGTTGGCCCACTCAAGCTCCTTCCCAAACAGACAGGAGATGAGGGCGGACATGCTCTCGTATCTCGAGGGAGCCGGGTGGACGGTCGCCAGGTAGAGCTCCAACTGGAGCAGGAACCCCTGGCACCCGGAAGCCGTCCCATCATATGCGCTCGGGAGCGAGAGCCAAATCCCACTAGGTCCAGGTGACAGAAGGGTGGACAGTGGTGTAGGTTGTGGTGTTGGTGGTGGTGTTGGTTGGAGTGAAGTTGATGGGGTTGTGGGAAAACCCCCTCTTTCCCATCGCTCCATGGTGAGCAGCACGCGATCCATGGCTGTGCCAAGATGTTGGAGCATCATGGCTGTGCCAAGATGTTGGAGCATCATGGCTGTGCCAAGATGTTGGAGCATCGCGTCCATCGTGCTGCTGGACGTGTTCCTCCACTGGTACCGGAGAACTGGGTGCACCTGCTGACTCCATTAACCTCTAGTGACTCCCCATCCCGCATGAGGGAGCGTAATCATTGACTGACACTAATTAGCATAACGCAACGGACATAAATATTCCTAGAAAATATTCCTATTCATGAAAATCACAAGTGAAATATATTGAGACACAGCTTAGCCTTTTGTTAATCACCCTGTCATCTCAGATTTTCAAAATATGCTTTACAGCCAAAGCTAGACAAGCATTTGTGTAAGTTTATCGATAGCCTAGCATAGCATTTTGTCCAGCTAGCAGCAGGTAACTTGGTCAGGGAAATCAGAAAAGCAATCAAATTAAATTGTTTACCTTTGATGAGCTTCGGATGTTTTCACTCACGAGACTCCCAGTTAGATAGCCAATGTCCTTTTTTCCAAAAATATTATTTTTGTAGGCGAAATAGCTCCGTTTGTTCTTCACGTTTGCCTGAGAAATCGACGACCACCGCCGAACACCGCCCGAACAAGGAGAGGCACCAACTTCGGCGAAAGTCGTGACAGGGTGAAAACACAATGATTATTGGATCTTCCATACCAACATGCAATAATGTATTGATTGAAGAAGCATCAATAGTACTATACTGAACAAAAATATAAAATGAAACATGTAAAGTTTTGGTCCCATGTTTCATCTCATAAATGTTCCATATGCACAAAAAGCTTATTTCTCTCAAATTTTGGGCACAAATTTATTTACATCCCTGTTAGTGAGCCTTTCTCCTTTGCCAAGATAATCCATCCGCCTGACAGGTGTGGCATAGCAAGAAACAGCATGATCATTACACAGGTTCACCTTGTGCTGGGGACAATAAAAGGCCACTTTAAAATGTGCTTTGTTGTCACACAACACAACGCCACAGATGTCTCATGTTTTGAGCGAGCGTGCAATTGGCATGCTGACTGCAGGAATGTTCACCAGAGCTGTTGCCAGGGAATGTAATGTGTATGCCTCTACCATAAGCTGCCTTATGGTAGATAAATTGTTTTAGAGAATTTAGCAGTATGTCCAACCAGCCTCACATGTAACCAAGCCAGCCCAGGACCTCCACAACAGGCTTCTTCACCTGCAGGATCGTCTGAGGGGGGTGGGGGTACTGAGGAGTATTTCTGTCTTTGGGTAAAACCTCATTCTAAATTGTTGAGCCTGGCTCCCCAGTGGGTGCACCCCTATCAAGTCATGTGAAATCCATAGACTTAATTTATATAGACCATAGACTTAATTTATTTTAAATTACTGATTTCCTTTTATGAACTGTAACTCAGTTAAAATCTTTGAAAATGTTGCATGTTGCATTTATATTTTTGTTCACTATATATCCTATAGTAAAAAGGGCTCACTATTGATGTGGCTGCCCTTGGGGCTGTTACTATAGCAGAAGAGCAGATGATATTGTTGCCCTTGGGGCTGTTACTATAGCAGAAGAGCAGATGATTTTCTTGCCCTTGGGGCTGTTACTATAGCAGAAGAGCAGATGATTTTCTTGCCCTTGGGGCTGTTACTATAGCAGAAGAGCAGATTATATTGTTGCCCTTGGGGCTGTTACTATAGCAGAAGAGCAGATGATATTGCTGCCCTTGGGGCTGTTACTATAGCAGAAGAGCAGATGATTTTCTTGCCCTTGGGGCTGTTACTATAGCAGAAGAGCAGATTATATTGTTGCCCTTGGGGCTGTTACTATCGCAGAAGAGCAGATGATATTGTTGCCCTTGGGGATGTTACTATAGCAGAAGAGCAGATGATTTTGATGCCCTTGGGGCTGTTACTATAGCAGAAGAGCAGATGATATTGTTGCTCTTGGGGCTGTTACTATAGCAGAAGAGCAGATGATATTGTTGCTCTTGGGGCTGTTACTATAGCAGAAGAGCAGATGATATTGTTGCCCTTGGGGCTGTTACAATAGCAGAAGAGCAGATGATTTTGCTGCCCTTGGGGCTGTTACTATAGCAGAAGAGCAGATGATTTTGTTGCCCTTGGGGATGTTACTATAGCAGAAGAGCAGATGATTTTGTTGCCCTTGGGGCTGTTACTATAGCAGAAGAGCAGATGATTTTGCTGCCCTTAGGGCTGTTACTATAGCAGAAGAGCAGATGATTTTGCTGCCCTTGGGGCTGTTACTATAGCAGAAGAGCAGATGATATTGCTGCCCTTGGGGCTGTTACTATAGCAGAAGAGCAGATGATATTGCTGCCCTTGGGGATGTTACTATAGCAGAAGAGCAGATGATTTTGCTGCCCTTGGGGCTGTTACTATAGCAGAAGAGCAGATGATTTTGTTGCCTGCCCTTGGGGCTGTTACTATAGCAGAAGAGCAGATGATATTGTTGCCCTTGGGGCTGTTACTATAGCAGAAGAGCAGATGATATTGTTGCCTGCCCTTGGGGCTGTTACTATAGCAGAAGAGCAGATGATATTGTTGCCCTTGGGGCTGTTACTATAGCAGAAGAGCAGATGATTTTGCTGCCCTTGGGGCTGTTACTATAGCAGAAGAGCAGATGATTTTGCTGCCCTTGGGGCTGTTACTATAGCAGAAGAGCAGATGATTTTGTTGCCTGCCCTTGGGGCTGTTACTATAGCAGAAGAGCAGATGATATTGTTGCCTGCCCTTGGGGCTGTTACTATAGCAGAAGAGCAGATGATATTGTTGCTCTTGGGGATGTTACTATAGCAGAAGAGCAGATGATTTTGCTGCCCTTGGGGCTGTTACTATAGCAGAAGAGCAGATGATATTGTTGCTCTTGGGGCTGTTACTATAGCAGAAGAGCAGATGATATTGCTGCCCTTGGAGCTGTTACTATAGCAGAAGAGCAGATGATTTTCTTGCCCTTGGGGCTGTTACTATAGCAGAGGAGCAGATGATATTGTTGCCCTTGGGGCTGTTACTATAGCAGAAGAGCAGATGATATTGTTGCCTGCCCTTGGAGCTGTTACTATAGCAGAAGAGCAGATGATATTGTTGCTCTTGGGGCTGTTACTATAGCAGAAGAGCAGATGATATTGTTGCCTGCCCTTGGGGCTGTTACTATAGCAGAAGAGCAGATGATATTGTTGCCCTTGGGGCTGTTACTATAGCAGAAGAGCAGATGATATTGTTGCTCTTGGGGCTGTTACTATAGCAGAAGAGCAGATGATATTGTTGCCCTTGGGGCTGTTACTATAGCAGAAGAGCAGATGATATTGTTGCTCTTGGGGCTGTTACTATAGCAGAAGAGCAGATGATATTGTTGCCCTTGGGGCTGTTACTATAGCAGAAGAGCAGATGATATTGTTGCTCTTGGGGCTGTTACTATAGCAGAAGAGCAGATGATATTGTTGCCTGCCCTTGGGGCTGTTACTATAGCAGAAGAGCAGATGATATTGTTGCCTGCCCTTGGGGCTGTTACTATAGCAGAAGAGCAGATTATATTGTTGCCCTTGGGGCTGTTACTATAGCAGAAGAGCAGATGATATTGTTGCTCTTGGGGCTGTTACTATAGCAGAAGAGCAGATGATTTTGTTGCTCTTGGGGCTGTTACTATAGCAGAAGAGCAGATGATTTTGTTGCCCTTGGAGCTGTTACTATAGCAGAAGAGCAGATGATTTTGCTGCCCTTGGGGCTGTTACTATAGCAGAAGAGCAGATGATATTGTTGCCTGCCCTTGGGGCTGTTACTATAGCAGAAGAGCAGATTATATTGTTGCCCTTGGGGCTGTTACTATAGCAGAAGAGCAGATAATTTTGTTGCCCTTGGGGCTGTTACTATAGCAGAAGAGCAGATGATTTTGCTGCCCTTGGGGCTGTTACTATAGCAGAAGAGCAGATGATTTTGCTGCCCTTGGGGCTGTTACTATAGCAGAAGAGCAGATGATTTTGCTGCCCTTGGGGCTGTTACTATAGCAGAAGAGCAGATGATTTTGTTGCCCTTGGGGCTGTTACTATAGCAGAAGAGCAGATGATTTTGCTGCCCTTAGGGCTGTTACTATAGCAGAAGAGCAGATGATTTTGCTGCCCTTGGGGCTGTTACTATAGCAGAAGAGCAGATGATATTGCTGCCCTTGGGGCTGTTACTATAGCAGAAGAGCAGATGATATTGCTGCCCTTGGGGATGTTACTATAGCAGAAGAGCAGATGATTTTGCTGCCCTTGGGGCTGTTACTATAGCAGAAGAGCAGATGATTTTGTTGCCTGCCCTTGGGGCTGTTACTATAGCAGAAGAGCAGATGATATTGTTGCCCTTGGGGCTGTTACTATAGCAGAAGAGCAGATGATATTGTTGCCTGCCCTTGGAGCTGTTACTATAGCAGAAGAGCAGATGATATTGTTGCCCTTGGGGCTGTTACTATAGCAGAAGAGCAGATGATATTGTTGCTCTTGGGGCTGTTACTATAGCAGAAGAGCAGATGATATTGTTGCCCTTGGGGCTGTTACTATAGCAGAAGAGCAGATGATATTGTTGCTCTTGGGGCTGTTACTATAGCAGAAGAGCAGATGATATTGTTGCCCTTGGGGCTGTTACTATAGCAGAAGAGCAGATGATATTGTTGCTCTTGGGGCTGTTACTATAGCAGAAGAGCAGATGATATTGTTGCCTGCCCTTGGGGCTGTTACTATAGCAGAAGAGCAGATTATATTGCTGCCCTTGGGGCTGTTACTATAGCAGAAGAGCAGATGATATTGCTGCCCTTGGGGATGTTACTATAGCAGAAGAGCAGATGATTTTGCTGCCCTTGGGGCTGTTACTATAGCAGAAGAGCAGATGATTTTGTTGCCTGCCCTTGGGGCTGTTACTATAGCAGAAGAGCAGATGATATTGTTGCCCTTGGGGCTGTTACTATAGCAGAAGAGCAGATGATATTGTTGCCTGCCCTTGGGGCTGTTACTATAGCAGAAGAGCAGATGATATTGTTGCCCTTGGGGCTGTTACTATAGCAGAAGAGCAGATGATTTTGCTGCCCTTGGGGCTGTTACTATAGCAGAAGAGCAGATGATTTTGCTGCCCTTGGGGCTGTTACTATAGCAGAAGAGCAGATGATTTTGTTGCCTGCCCTTGGGGCTGTTACTATAGCAGAAGAGCAGATGATATTGTTGCCTGCCCTTGGGGCTGTTACTATAGCAGAAGAGCAGATGATATTGTTGCTCTTGGGGATGTTACTATAGCAGAAGAGCAGATGATTTTGCTGCCCTTGGGGCTGTTACTATAGCAGAAGAGCAGATGATATTGTTGCTCTTGGGGCTGTTACTATAGCAGAAGAGCAGATGATATTGCTGCCCTTGGAGCTGTTACTATAGCAGAAGAGCAGATGATTTTCTTGCCCTTGGGGCTGTTACTATAGCAGAGGAGCAGATGATATTGTTGCCCTTGGGGCTGTTACTATAGCAGAAGAGCAGATGATATTGTTGCCTGCCCTTGGAGCTGTTACTATAGCAGAAGAGCAGATGATATTGTTGCTCTTGGGGCTGTTACTATAGCAGAAGAGCAGATGATATTGTTGCCTGCCCTTGGGGCTGTTACTATAGCAGAAGAGCAGATGATATTGTTGCCCTTGGGGCTGTTACTATAGCAGAAGAGCAGATGATATTGTTGCTCTTGGGGCTGTTACTATAGCAGAAGAGCAGATGATATTGTTGCCCTTGGGGCTGTTACTATAGCAGAAGAGCAGATGATATTGTTGCTCTTGGGGCTGTTACTATAGCAGAAGAGCAGATGATATTGTTGCCCTTGGGGCTGTTACTATAGCAGAAGAGCAGATGATATTGTTGCTCTTGGGGCTGTTACTATAGCAGAAGAGCAGATGATATTGTTGCCTGCCCTTGGGGCTGTTACTATAGCAGAAGAGCAGATGATATTGTTGCCTGCCCTTGGGGCTGTTACTATAGCAGAAGAGCAGATTATATTGTTGCCCTTGGGGCTGTTACTATAGCAGAAGAGCAGATGATATTGTTGCTCTTGGGGCTGTTACTATAGCAGAAGAGCAGATGATTTTGTTGCTCTTGGGGCTGTTACTATAGCAGAAGAGCAGATGATTTTGTTGCCCTTGGAGCTGTTACTATAGCAGAAGAGCAGATGATTTTGCTGCCCTTGGGGCTGTTACTATAGCAGAAGAGCAGATGATATTGTTGCCTGCCCTTGGGGCTGTTACTATAGCAGAAGAGCAGATTATATTGTTGCCCTTGGGGCTGTTACTATAGCAGAAGAGCAGATAATTTTGTTGCCCTTGGGGCTGTTACTATAGCAGAAGAGCAGATGATTTTGCTGCCCTTGGGGCTGTTACTATAGCAGAAGAGCAGATGATTTTGCTGCCCTTGGGGCTGTTACTATAGCAGAAGAGCAGATGATTTTGCTGCCCTTGGGGCTGTTACTATAGCAGAAGAGCAGATGATTTTGTTGCCCTTGGGGCTGTTACTATAGCAGAAGAGCAGATGATTTTGCTGCCCTTAGGGCTGTTACTATAGCAGAAGAGCAGATGATTTTGCTGCCCTTGGGGCTGTTACTATAGCAGAAGAGCAGATGATATTGCTGCCCTTGGGGCTGTTACTATAGCAGAAGAGCAGATGATATTGCTGCCCTTGGGGATGTTACTATAGCAGAAGAGCAGATGATTTTGCTGCCCTTGGGGCTGTTACTATAGCAGAAGAGCAGATGATTTTGTTGCCTGCCCTTGGGGCTGTTACTATAGCAGAAGAGCAGATGATATTGTTGCCCTTGGGGCTGTTACTATAGCAGAAGAGCAGATGATATTGTTGCCTGCCCTTGGAGCTGTTACTATAGCAGAAGAGCAGATGATATTGTTGCCCTTGGGGCTGTTACTATAGCAGAAGAGCAGATGATATTGTTGCTCTTGGGGCTGTTACTATAGCAGAAGAGCAGATGATATTGTTGCCCTTGGGGCTGTTACTATAGCAGAAGAGCAGATGATATTGTTGCTCTTGGGGCTGTTACTATAGCAGAAGAGCAGATGATATTGTTGCCCTTGGGGCTGTTACTATAGCAGAAGAGCAGATGATATTGTTGCTCTTGGGGCTGTTACTATAGCAGAAGAGCAGATGATATTGTTGCCTGCCCTTGGGGCTGTTACTATAGCAGAAGAGCAGATTATATTGTTGCCCTTGGGGCTGTTACTATAGCAGAAGAGCAGATGATATTGTTGCTCTTGGGGCTGTTACTATAGCAGAAGAGCAGATGATTTTGTTGCTCTTGGGGCTGTTACTATAGCAGAAGAGCAGATGATTTTGTTGCCCTTGGAGCTGTTACTATAGCAGAAGAGCAGATGATTTTGCTGCCCTTGGGGCTGTTACTATAGCAGAAGAGCAGATGATATTGTTGCCTGCCCTTGGGGCTGTTACTATAGCAGAAGAGCAGATTATATTGTTGCCCTTGGGGCTGTTACTATAGCAGAAGAGCAGATAATTTTGTTGCCCTTGGGGCTGTTACTATAGCAGAAGAGCAGATGATTTTGTTGCCTGCCCTTGGGGCTGTTACTATAGCAGAAGAGCAGATGATATTGTTGCCTGCCCTTGGGGCTGTTACTATAGCAGAAGAGCAGATGATATTGTTGCTCTTGGGGCTGTTACTATAGCAGAAGAGCAGATGATATTGTTGCCCTTGGGGCTGTTACTATAGCAGAGGAGCAGATGATATTGTTGCTCTTGGGGCTGTTACTATAGCAGAAGAGCAGATGATATTGTTGCCCTTGGGGCTGTTACTATAGCAGAAGAGCAGATGATATTGTTGCTCTTGGGGCTGTTACTATAGCAGAAGAGCAGATGATATTGTTGCCTGCCCTTGGGGCTGTTACTATAGCAGAAGAGCAGATGATATTGTTGCCTGCCCTTGGGGCTGTTACTATAGCAGAAGAGCAGATTATATTGTTGCCCTTGGGGCTGTTACTATAGCAGAAGAGCAGATGATATTGTTGCTCTTGGGGCTGTTACTATAGCAGAAGAGCAGATGATTTTGTTGCTCTTGGGGCTGTTACTATAGCAGAAGAGCAGATGATTTTGTTGCCCTTGGAGCTGTTACTATAGCAGAAGAGCAGATGATTTTGCTGCCCTTGGGGCTGTTACTATAGCAGAAGAGCAGATGATATTGTTGCCTGCCCTTGGGGCTGTTACTATAGCAGAAGAGCAGATTATATTGTTGCCCTTGGGGCTGTTACTATAGCAGAAGAGCAGATAATTTTGTTGCCTGCCCTTGGGGCTGTTACTATAGCAGAAGAGCAGATGATATTGTTGCCCTTGGGGCTGTTACTATAGCAGAAGAGCAGATGATATTGTTGCCTGCCCTTGGAGCTGTTACTATAGCAGAAGAGCAGATGATATTGTTGCTCTTGGGGCTGTTACTATAGCAGAAGAGCAGATGATATTGTTGCCTGCCCTTGGGGCTGTTACTATAGCAGAAGAGCAGATGATATTGTTGCCCTTGGGGCTGTTACTATAGCAGAAGAGCAGATGATATTGTTGCTCTTGGGGCTGTTACTATAGCAGAAGAGCAGATGATATTGTTGCCCTTGGGGCTGTTACTATAGCAGAAGAGCAGATGATATTGTTGCCTGCCCTTGGAGCTGTTACTATAGCAGAAGAGCAGATGATATTGTTGCTCTTGGGGCTGTTACTATAGCAGAAGAGAAGATGATATTGTTGCCTGCCCTTGGGGCTGTTACTATAGCAGAAGAGCAGATGATATTGTTGCCCTTGGGGCTGTTACTATAGCAGAAGAGCAGATGATATTGTTGCTCTTGGGGCTGTTACTATAGCAGAAGAGCAGATGATATTGTTGCCCTTGGGGCTGTTACTATAGCAGAAGAGCAGATGATATTGTTGCTCTTGGGGCTGTTACTATAGCAGAAGAGCAGATGATATTGTTGCCCTTGGGGCTGTTACTATAGCAGAAGAGCAGATGATATTGTTGCTCTTGGGGCTGTTACTATAGCAGAAGAGCAGATGATATTGTTGCCTGCCCTTGGGGCTGTTACTATAGCAGAAGAGCAGATGATATTGTTGCCTGCCCTTGGGGCTGTTACTATAGCAGAAGAGCAGATTATATTGTTGCCCTTGGGGCTGTTACTATAGCAGAAGAGCAGATGATATTGTTGCTCTTGGGGCTGTTACTATAGCAGAAGAGCAGATGATTTTGTTGCTCTTGGGGCTGTTACTATAGCAGAAGAGCAGATGATTTTGTTGCCCTTGGAGCTGTTACTATAGCAGAAGAGCAGATGATTTTGCTGCCCTTGGGGCTGTTACTATAGCAGAAGAGCAGATGATATTGTTGCCTGCCCTTGGGGCTGTTACTATAGCAGAAGAGCAGATTATATTGTTGCCCTTGGGGCTGTTACTATAGCAGAAGAGCAGATAATTTTGTTGTCCTTGGGGCTGTTACTATAGCAGAAGAGCAGATGATTTTGCTGCCCTTGGGGCTGTTACTATAGCAGAAGAGCAGATGATTTTGCTGCCCTTGGGGCTGTTACTATAGCAGAAGAGCAGATGATTTTGCTGCCCTTGGGGCTGTTACTATAGCAGAAGAGCAGATGATTTTGTTGCCCTTGGGGCTGTTACTATAGCAGAAGAGCAGATGATTTTGCTGCCCTTAGGGCTGTTACTATAGCAGAAGAGCAGATGATTTTGCTGCCCTTGGGGCTGTTACTATAGCAGAAGAGCAGATGATATTGCTGCCCTTGGGGCTGTTACTATAGCAGAAGAGCAGATGATATTGCTGCCCTTGGGGATGTTACTATAGCAGAAGAGCAGATGATTTTGCTGCCCTTGGGGCTGTTACTATAGCAGAAGAGCAGATGATTTTGTTGCCTGCCCTTGGGGCTGTTACTATAGCAGAAGAGCAGATGATATTGTTGCCCTTGGGGCTGTTACTATAGCAGAAGAGCAGATGATATTGTTGCCTGCCCTTGGAGCTGTTACTATAGCAGAAGAGCAGATGATATTGTTGCCCTTGGGGCTGTTACTATAGCAGAAGAGCAGATGATATTGTTGCTCTTGGGGCTGTTACTATAGCAGAAGAGCAGATGATATTGTTGCCCTTGGGGCTGTTACTATAGCAGAAGAGCAGATGATATTGTTGCTCTTGGGGCTGTTACTATAGCAGAAGAGCAGATGATATTGTTGCCCTTGGGGCTGTTACTATAGCAGAAGAGCAGATGATATTGTTGCTCTTGGGGCTGTTACTATAGCAGAAGAGCAGATGATATTGTTGCCTGCCCTTGGGGCTGTTACTATAGCAGAAGAGCAGATGATATTGTTGCCTGCCCTTGGGGCTGTTACTATAGCAGAAGAGCAGATTATATTGTTGCCCTTGGGGCTGTTACTATAGCAGAAGAGCAGATGATATTGTTGCTCTTGGGGCTGTTACTATAGCAGAAGAGCAGATGATTTTGTTGCTCTTGGGGCTGTTACTATAGCAGAAGAGCAGATGATTTTGTTGCCCTTGGAGCTGTTACTATAGCAGAAGAGCAGATGATTTTGCTGCCCTTGGGGCTGTTACTATAGCAGAAGAGCAGATGATATTGTTGCCTGCCCTTGGGGCTGTTACTATAGCAGAAGAGCAGATTATATTGTTGCCCTTGGGGCTGTTACTATAGCAGAAGAGCAGATAATTTTGTTGCCCTTGGGGCTGTTACTATAGCAGAAGAGCAGATGATTTTGCTGCCCTTGGGGCTGTTACTATAGCAGAAGAGCAGATGATTTTGCTGCCCTTGGGGCTGTTACTATAGCAGAAGAGCAGATGATTTTGCTGCCCTTGGGGCTGTTACTATAGCAGAAGAGCAGATGATTTTGTTGCCCTTGGGGCTGTTACTATAGCAGAAGAGCAGATGATTTTGCTGCCCTTAGGGCTGTTACTATAGCAGAAGAGCAGATGATTTTGCTGCCCTTGGGGCTGTTACTATAGCAGAAGAGCAGATGATATTGCTGCCCTTGGGGCTGTTACTATAGCAGAAGAGCAGATGATATTGCTGCCCTTGGGGATGTTACTATAGCAGAAGAGCAGATGATTTTGCTGCCCTTGGGGCTGTTACTATAGCAGAAGAGCAGATGATTTTGTTGCCTGCCCTTGGGGCTGTTACTATAGCAGAAGAGCAGATGATATTGTTGCCCTTGGGGCTGTTACTATAGCAGAAGAGCAGATGATATTGTTGCCTGCCCTTGGAGCTGTTACTATAGCAGAAGAGCAGATGATATTGTTGCTCTTGGGGCTGTTACTATAGCAGAAGAGCAGATGATATTGTTGCCTGCCCTTGGGGCTGTTACTATAGCAGAAGAGCAGATGATATTGTTGCCCTTGGGGCTGTTACTATAGCAGAAGAGCAGATGATATTGTTGCTCTTGGGGCTGTTACTATAGCAGAAGAGCAGATGATATTGTTGCCCTTGGGGCTGTTACTATAGCAGAAGAGCAGATTATATTGTTGCTCTTGGGGCTGTTACTATAGCAGAAGAGCAGATGATATTGTTGCCCTTGGGGCTGTTACTATAGCAGAAGAGCAGATGATATTGTTGCTCTTGGGGCTGTTACTATAGCAGAAGAGCAGATGATATTGTTGCCTGCCCTTGGGGCTGTTACTATAGCAGAAGAGCAGATGATATTGTTGCCTGCCCTTGGGGCTGTTACTATAGCAGAAGAGCAGATGATTTTGTTGCTCTTGGGGCTGTTACTATAGCAGAAGAGCAGATGATTTTGTTGCCCTTGGAGCTGTTACTATAGCAGAAGAGCAGATGATTTTGCTGCCCTTGGGGCTGTTACTATAGCAGAAGAGCAGATGATATTGTTGCCTGCCCTTGGGGCTGTTACTATAGCAGAAGAGCAGATTATATTGTTGCCCTTGGGGCTGTTACTATAGCAGAAGAGCAGATAATTTTGTTGCCCTTGGGGCTGTTACTATAGCAGAAGAGCAGATGATTTTGCTGCCCTTGGGGCTGTTACTATAGCAGAAGAGCAGATGATTTTGCTGCCCTTGGGGCTGTTACTATAGCAGAAGAGCAGATGATTTTGCTGCCCTTGGGGCTGTTACTATAGCAGAAGAGCAGATGATTTTGTTGCCCTTGGGGCTGTTACTATAGCAGAAGAGCAGATGATTTTGCTGCCCTTAGGGCTGTTACTATAGCAGAAGAGCAGATGATTTTGCTGCCCTTGGGGCTGTTACTATAGCAGAAGAGCAGATGATATTGCTGCCCTTGGGGCTGTTACTATAGCAGAAGAGCAGATGATATTGCTGCCCTTGGGGATGTTACTATAGCAGAAGAGCAGATGATTTTGCTGCCCTTGGGGCTGTTACTATAGCAGAAGAGCAGATGATTTTGTTGCCTGCCCTTGGGGCTGTTACTATAGCAGAAGAGCAGATGATATTGTTGCCCTTGGGGCTGTTACTATAGCAGAAGAGCAGATGATATTGTTGCCTGCCCTTGGAGCTGTTACTATAGCAGAAGAGCAGATGATATTGTTGCTCTTGGGGCTGTTACTATAGCAGAAGAGCAGATGATATTGTTGCCTGCCCTTGGGGCTGTTACTATAGCAGAAGAGCAGATGATATTGTTGCCCTTGGGGCTGTTACTATAGCAGAAGAGCAGATGATATTGTTGCTCTTGGGGCTGTTACTATAGCAGAAGAGCAGATGATATTGTTGCCCTTGGGGCTGTTACTATAGCAGAAGAGCAGATTATATTGTTGCTCTTGGGGCTGTTACTATAGCAGAAGAGCAGATGATATTGTTGCCCTTGGGGCTGTTACTATAGCAGAAGAGCAGATGATATTGTTGCTCTTGGGGCTGTTACTATAGCAGAAGAGCAGATGATATTGTTGCCTGCCCTTGGGGCTGTTACTATAGCAGAAGAGCAGATGATATTGTTGCCTGCCCTTGGGGCTGTTACTATAGCAGAAGAGCAGATTATATTGTTGCCCTTGGGGCTGTTACTATAGCAGAAGAGCAGATGATATTGTTGCTCTTGGGGCTGTTACTATAGCAGAAGAGCAGATGATTTTGTTGCTCTTGGGGCTGTTACTATAGCAGAAGAGCAAATGATTTTGTTGCCCTTGGAGCTGTTACTATAGCAGAAGAGCAGATGATTTTGCTGCCCTTGGGGCTGTTACTATAGCAGAAGAGCAGATGATATTGTTGCCTGCCCTTGGGGCTGTTACTATAGCAGAAGAGCAGATTATATTGTTGCCCTTGGGGCTGTTACTATAGCAGAAGAGCAGATAATTTTGTTGCCCTTGGGGCTGTTACTATAGCAGAAGAGCAGATGATTTTGCTGCCCTTGGGGCTGTTACTATAGCAGAAGAGCAGATGATTTTGCTGCCCTTGGGGCTGTTACTATAGCAGAAGAGCAGATGATTTTGCTGCCCTTGGGGCTGTTACTATAGCAGAAGAGCAGATGATTTTGTTGCCCTTGGGGCTGTTACTATAGCAGAAGAGCAGATGATTTTGCAGCCCTTAGGGCTGTTACTATAGCAGAAGAGCAGATGATTTTGCTGCCCTTGGGGCTGTTACTATAGCAGAAGAGCAGATGATATTGCTGCCCTTGGGGCTGTTACTATAGCAGAAGAGCAGATGATATTGCTGCCCTTGGGGATGTTACTATAGCAGAAGAGCAGATGATTTTGCTGCCCTTGGGGCTGTTAATATAGCAGAAGAGCAGATGATTTTGTTGCCTGCCCTTGGGGCTGTTACTATAGCAGAAGAGCAGATGATATTGTTGCCCTTGGGGCTGTTACTATAGCAGAAGAGCAGATGATATTGCTGCCCTTGGGGATGTTACTATAGCAGAAGAGCAGATGATTTTGCTGCCCTTGGGGCTGTTACTATAGCAGAAGAGCAGATGATATTGTTGCCTGCCCTTGGGGCTGTTACTATAGCAGAAGAGCAGATGATATTGTTGCCCTTGGGGCTGTTACTATAGCAGAAGAGCAGATGATATTGCTGCCCTTGGGGCTGTTACTATAGCAGAAGAGCAGATGATATTGTTGCCCTTGGGGCTGTTACTATAGCAGAGGAGCAGATGATTTTGCTGCCCTTGGGGATGTTACTATAGCAGAAGAGCAGATGATATTGTTGCTCTTGGGGCTGTTACTATAGCAGAAGAGCAGATGATTTTGCTGCCATTGGGGCTGTTACTATAGCAGAAGAGCAGATGAAATTGTTGCCTGCCCTTGGGGCTGTTACTATAGCAGAAGAGCAGATGATATTGTTGCCTGCCCTTGGGGCTGTTACTATAGCAGAAGAGCAGATGATTTTGTTGCCCTTGGAGCTGTTACTATAGCAGAAGAGCAGATGATTGTGCTGCCCTTGGGGCTGTTACTATAGCAGAAGAGCAGATGATTTTGCTGCCCTTGGGGCCGTTACTATAGCAGAAGAGCAGATGATATTGCTGCCCTTGGGGCTGTTACTATAGCAGAAGAGCAGATGATTTTCTTGCCCTTGGGGCTGTTACTATAGCAGAAGAGCAGATGATTTTACTGCCCTTGGAGCTGTTACTATAGCAGAAGAGCAGATGATTTTGCTGCCCTTGGGGCTGTTACTATAGCAGAAGAGCAGATGATTTTGCTGCCCTTGGGGCTGTTACTATAGCAGAAGAGCAGATGATTTTCTTGCCCTTGGGGCTGTTACTATAGCAGAAGAGCAGATTATATTGTTGCCCTTGTGGCTGTTACTATAGCAGAGGAGCAGATGATTTTGCTGCCCTTGGGGATGTTACTATAGCAGAAGAGCAGATGATATTGTTGCTCTTGGGGCTGTTACTATAGCAGAAGAGCAGATGATATTGCTGCCCTTGGGGCTGTTACTATAGCAGAAGAGCAGATGATATTGTTGCCTGCCCTTGGGGCTGTTACTATAGCAGAAGAGCAGATGATATTGTTGCTCTTGGGGCTGTTACTATAGCAGAAGAGCAGATGATATTGTTGCCCTTGGGGCTGTTACTATAGCAGAAGAGCAGATGATATTGTTGCTCTTGGGGCTGTTACTATAGCAGAAGAGCAGATGATATTGTTGCCCTTGGGGCTGTTACTATAGCAGAAGAGCAGATGATATTGTTGCTCTTGGGGCTGTTACTATAGCAGAAGAGCAGATGATTTTGCTGCCCTTGGGGATGTTACTATAGCAGAAGAGCAGATGATTTTGTTGCCCTTGGAGCTGTTACTATAGCAGAAGAGCAGATGATATTGTTGCCCTTGGGGCTGTTACTATAGCAGAAGAGCAGATGATTTTGCTGCCCTTGGGGATGTTACTATAGCAGAAGAGCAGATGATTTTGCTGCCCTTGGGGCTGTTACTATAGCAGAAGAGCAGATGATTTTGTTGCCCTTGGGGCTGTTACTATAGCAGAAGAGCAGATGATATTGTTGCCTGCCCTTGGGGCTGTTACTATAGCAGAAGAGCAGATGATATTGTTGCTCTTGGGGCTGTTACTATAGCAGAAGAGCAGATGATATTGTTGCCCTTGGGGCTGTTACTATAGCAGAAGAGCAGATGATATTGTTGCCTGCCCTTGGGGCTGTTACTATAGCAGAAGAGCAGATGATATTGTTGCTCTTGGGGCTGTTACTATAGCAGAAGAGCAGATGATATTGTTGCCCTTGGGGCTGTTACAATAGCCGAAGAGCAGATGATTTTGCTGCCCTTGGGGCTGTTACTATAGCAGAAGAGCAGATGATATTGTTGCCTGCCCTTGGAGCTGTTACTATAGCAGAAGAGCAGATGATTTTGCTGCCCTTGGGGCTGTTACTATAGCAGAGGAGCAGATGATTTTGCTGCCCTTGGGGATGTTACTATAGCAGAAGAGCAGATGATATTGTTGCTCTTGGAGCTGTTACTATAGCAGAAGAGCAGATGATTTTGCTGCCCTTGGGGCTGTTACTATAGCAGAAGAGCAGATGATTTTGCTGCCCTTGGAGCTGTTACTATAGCAGAAGAGCAGATGATTTTGCTGCCCTTGGGGCTGTTACTATAGCAGAAGAGCAGATGATTTTGCTGCCCTTGGGGCTGTTACTATAGCAGTAGAGCATATGATTTTCTTGCCCTTGGGGCTGTTACTATAGCAGAAGAGCAGATGATTTTGCTGCCCTTGGGGCTGTTACTATAGCAGAAGAGCAGATGATTTTCTTGCCCTTGGGGCTGTTACTATAGCAGAAGAGCAGATGATATTGTTGCCCTTGGGGCTGTTACTATAGCAGAGGAGCAGATGATTTTGCTGCCCTTGGGGATGTTACTATAGCAGAAGAGCGGATGATATTGTTGCTCTTGGGGCTGTTACTATAGCAGAAGAGCAGATGATATTGTTGCTCTTGGGGCTGTTACTATAGCAGAAGAGCAGATGATATTGTTGCCCTTGGGGCTGTTACTATAGCAGAAGAGCAGATGATTTTGCTGCCCTTTGGGCTGTTACTATAGCAGAAGAGCAGATGATATTGCTGCCCTTGGGGCTGTTACTATAGCAGAAGAGCAGATGATATTGTTGCCCTTGGGGCTGTTACTATAGCAGAAGAGCAGATGATATTGCTGCCCTTGGGGCTGTTACTATAGCAGAAGAGCAGATGATATTGTTGCCTGCCCTTGGGGCTGTTACTATAGCAGAAGAGCAGATGATATTGTTGCTCTTGGGGCTGTTACTATAGCAGAAGAGCAGATGATTTTGCTCTTGGGGCTGTTACTATAGCAGAAGAGCAGATGATTTTCTTGCCCTTGGGGCTGTTACTATAGCAGAAGAGCAGATGATTTTCTTGCCCTTGGGGCTGTTACTATAGCAGAAGAGCAGATGATTTTGCTGCCCTTGGGGCTGTTACTATAGCAGAAGAGCAGATGATATTGTTGCCTGCCCTTGGGGATGTTACTATAGCAGAAGAGCAGATGATATTGCTGCCCTTGGGGCTGTTACTATAGCAGAAGAGCAGATGATTTTGCTGCCCTTGGGGCTGTTACTATAGCGGAAGAGCAGATGATATTGCTGCCCTTGGGGCTGTTACTATAGCAGAAGAGCAGATGATATTGCTGCCCTTGGGGCTGTTACTATAGCAGAAGAGCAGATGATATTGCTGCCCTTGGGGCTGTTACTATAGCAGAAGAGCAGATTATATTGCTGCCCTTGGGGATGTTACTATAGCAGAAGAGCAGATGATATTGTTGCTCTTGGGGCTGTTACTATAGCAGAAGAGCAGATGATATTGTTGCCTGCCCTTGGGGCTGTTACTATAGCAGAAGAGCAGATGATATTGTTGCCCTTGGAGCTGTTACTATAGCAGAAGAGCAGATGATATTGCTGCCCTTGGGGCTGTTACTATAGCAGAAGAGCAGATGATTTTGTTGCTCTTGGGGCTGTTACTATAGCAGAAGAGCAGATGATTTTCTTGCCCTTGGGGCTGTTACTATAGCAGAAGAGCAGATGATTTTGTTGCTCTTGGGGCTGTTACTATAGCAGAAGAGCAGATGATTTTCTTGCCCTTGGGGATGTTACTATAGCAGAAGAGCAGATGATTTTCTTGCCCTTGGGGCTGTTACTATAGCAGAAGAGCAGATGATTTTGCTGCCCTTGGGGCTGTTACTATAGCAGAAGAGCAGATGATATTGTTGCCTGCCCTTGGAGCTGTTACTATAGCAGAAGAGCAGATGATTTTGCTGCCCTTGGGGCTGTTACTATAGCAGAGGAGCAGATGATTTTGCTGCCCTTGGGGATGTTACTATAGCAGAAGAGCAGATGATATTGTTGCTCTTGGGGCTGTTACTATAGCAGAAGAGCAGATGATTTTGCTGCCCTTGGGGATGTTACTATAGCAGAAGAGCAGATGATATTGTTGCTCTTGGGGCTGTTACTATAGCAGAAGAGCAGATGATTTTGCTGCCCTTGGGGCTGTTACTATAGCAGAAGAGCAGATGATTTTGCTGCCCTTGGAGCTGTTACTATAGCAGAAGAGCAGATGATTTTGCTGCCCTTGGGGCTGTTACTATAGCAGAAGAGCAGATGATTTTGCTGCCCTTGGGGCTGTTACTATAGCAGTAGAGCATATGATTTTCTTGCCCTTGGGGCTGTTACTATAGCAGAAGAGCAGATGATTTTGCTGCCCTTGGGGCTGTTACTATAGCAGAAGAGCAGATGATTTTCTTGCCTTGGGGCTGTTACTATAGCAGAAGAGCAGATGATATTGTTGCCCTTGGGGCTGTTACTATAGCAGAGGAGCAGATGATTTTGCTGCCCTTGGGGATGTTACTATAGCAGAAGAGCAGATGATATTGTTGCTCTTGGGGCTGTTACTATAGCAGAAGAGCAGATGATATTGTTGCTCTTGGGGCTGTTACTATAGCAGAAGAGCAGATGATATTGTTGCCCTTGGGGCTGTTACTATAGCAGAAGAGCAGATGATTTTGCTGCCCTTGGGGCTGTTACTATAGCAGAAGAGCAGATGATATTGCTGCCCTTGGGGCTGTTACTATAGCAGAAGAGCAGATGATATTGTTGCCCTTGGGGCTGTTACTATAGCAGAAGAGCAGATGATATTGCTGCCCTTGGGGCTGTTACTATAGCAGAAGAGCAGATGATATTGCTGCCCTTGGGGCTGTTACTATAGCAGAAGAGCAGATGATATTGTTGCTCTTGGGGCTGTTACTATAGCAGAAGAGCAGATGATATTGTTGCCCTTGGGGCTGTTACTATAGCAGAAGAGCAGATGATTTTGCTGCCCTTGGGGCTGTTACTATAGCAGAAGAGCAGATGATATTGCTGCCCTTGGGGCTGTTACTATAGCAGAAGAGCAGATGATATTGTTGCCCTTGGGGCTGTTACTATAGCAGAAGAGCAGATGATATTGCTGCCCTTGGGGCTGTTACTATAGCAGAAGAGCAGATGATATTGTTGCCTGCCCTTGGGGCTGTTACTATAGCAGAAGAGCAGATGATTTTCTTGCCCTTGGGGCTGTTACTATAGCAGAAGAGCAGATGATTTTCTTGCCCTTGGGGCTGTTACTATAGCAGAAGAGCAGATGATTTTGCTGCCCTTGGGGCTGTTACTATAGCAGAAGAGCAGATGATATTGTTGCCTGCCCTTGGGGATGTTACTATAGCAGAAGAGCAGATGATATTGCTGCCCTTGGGGCTGTTACTATAGCAGAAGAGCATATGATTTTGCTGCCCTTGGGGCTGTTACTATAGCGGAAGAGCAGATGATATTGCTGCCCTTGGGGCTGTTACTATAGCAGAAGAGCAGATGATATTGCTGCCCTTGGGGCTGTTACTATAGCAGAAGAGCAGATGATATTGCTGCCCTTGGGGCTGTTACTATAGCAGAAGAGCAGATGATATTGCTGCCCTTGGGGATGTTACTATAGCAGAAGAGCAGATTATATTGTTGCTCTTGGGGCTGTTACTATAGCAGAAGAGCAGATGATATTGTTGCCTGCCCTTGGGGCTGTTACTATAGCAGAAGAGCAGATGATATTGTTGCCCTTGGAGCTGTTACTATAGCAGAAGAGCAGATGATATTGCTGCCCTTGGGGCTGTTACTATAGCAGAAGAGCAGATGATTTTGTTGCTCTTGGGGCTGTTACTATAGCAGAAGAGCAGATGATTTTCTTGCCCTTGGGGCTGTTACTATAGCAGAAGAGCAGATGATTTTGTTGCTCTTGGGGCTGTTACTATAGCAGAAGAGCAGATGATTTTCTTGCCCTTGGGGATGTTACTATAGCAGAAGAGCAGATGATTTTCTTGCCCTTGGGGCTGTTACTATAGCAGAAGAGCAGATGATTTTGCTGCCCTTGGGGCTGTTACTATAGCAGAAGAGCAGATGATATTGTTGCCTGCCCTTGGAGCTGTTACTATAGCAGAAGAGCAGATGATTTTGCTGCCCTTGGGGCTGTTACTATAGCAGAGGAGCAGATGATTTTGCTGCCCTTGGGGATGTTACTATAGCAGAAGAGCAGATGATATTGTTGCTCTTGGGGCTGTTACTATAGCAGAAGAGCAGATGATTTTGCTGCCCTTGGGGCTGTTACTATAGCAGAAGAGCAGATGATTTTGCTGCCCTTGGGGCTGTTACTATAGCAGAAGAGCAGATGATATTGCTGCCCTTGGGGCTGTTACTATAGCAGAAGAGCAGATGATATTGTTGCCCTTGGGGCTGTTACTATAGCAGAAGAGCAGATGATATTGCTGCCCTTGGGGATGTTACTATAGCAGAAGAGCAGATGATATTGTTGCTCTTGGGGCTGTTACTATAGCAGAAGAGCAGATGATATTGTTGCCTGCCCTTGGGGCTGTTACTATAGCAGAAGAGCAGATGATATTGTTGCCCTTGGGGCTGTTACTATAGCAGAAGAGCAGATGATATTGTTGCTCTTGGGGCTGTTACTATAGCAGAAGAGCAGATGATATTGTTGCCTGCCCTTGGGGCTGTTACTATAGCAGAAGAGCAGATGATATTGTTGCCCTTGGGGCTGTTACAATAGCAGAAGAGCAGATGATATTGTTGCTCTTGGGGCTGTTACTATAGCAGAAGAGCAGATGATATTGCTGCCCTTGGGGCTGTTACTATAGCAGAAGAGCAGATGATATTGTTGCCCTTGGGGCTGTTACTATAGCAGAAGAGCAGATGATATTGCTGCCCTTGGGGCTGTTACTATAGCAGAAGAGCAGATGATATTGTTGCCCTTGGGGCTGTTACTATAGCAGAAGAGCAGATGATATTGCTGCCCTTGGGGCTGTTACTATAGCAGAAGAGCAGATGATATTGTTGCCCTTGGGGCTGTTACTATAGCAGAAGAGCAGATGATTTTGTTGCCCTTGGGGAGACGACAACACTTTTTTGCACTGGCCAAATGTCACCAACAGACTAGGGTGACATGCTTTAAAACTA
Source organism: Oncorhynchus mykiss (assembly GCF_057628025.1). Lineage (NCBI taxonomy): Eukaryota > Metazoa > Chordata > Actinopteri > Salmoniformes > Salmonidae > Oncorhynchus > Oncorhynchus mykiss. The sequence continues at coordinate 68,466,242 of NC_143026.1, read as the reverse complement.
AAAACTAATGCTGTTGGTTCAATATAAATAATAGTTTGGAATCACATACTGTACAGAAGGCTGATTTCATAAGAGTGCTTTGCATTTCCCATTTCCCATGGTCTACATTCCACTAACTCAGGGTTTCCCAAACTCGATCCTGGGGCCCCTCCTGGGTGCTTTTCTTTCTTTCTAGCACTACACAGCTGATTCAAATAATCAAAGCTTGATGATGCGGTGTAGTTATTTGGTAAAAATGGTGCACCCAGGGGTGGCCCCAGGACAGGGTTTGGGAAACCCTGTACTAACTCAAGGTCCAATCCTACTGATTGATGATTACATCACACGTGTAAGTGATTAGGGGCCTATTCATGTATCTCAAAGTATTCAAGTAGATGTAATTATTTGTTCTTCATTGTGTACCAAATTAAACCCTGGTCCTCCCTGCCCCCCCAGAGGTCCACTACATTGAGACCCTGTGAGGTGTTATAAGCACATTAACCTTGCGTAACATAATTACATTTCCACAAATTAAAAGTCTAATTTAATAGCCTTATTCATGAGTTCACGGAGAAAAGCAATTGGCTGCAGTTAACGTTGTATGGAGAGTTAACGTTGTAGTTAACGTTGTATGGAGAGTTAACGTTGTAGTTAACGTTGTATGGAGAGTTAACGTTGTATGGAGAGAGCTAGTTTGCGGATTATAAGGGCAAGAAGTGAAGAGTTGAAAAAATAAAATAAATAAAAAATAATTAAAATTAAAATGTCCCCGGCTGTGACGTTGGCCTAATCAACTCCTATTATCAATGGCATTAAACCAATTAAATGTTTAGAGGAACCATGGCAACGTAGCTGCGACTGATTGGCTTCTACCTATGTGGCTACATGCATTTTTTTCCACTGACTGACATGTTCCAGGTGATTGTCTTTTTTGAACAGTACATTTAATTGCACTGCTCTGTTAGAAATCACACAGAAAATCTCAAATGCGAGCATATTGTACTTTCTTATAGAGTCCTTGAAAGGGTCTGGGAAACACAAAAGACTTGGATTAAAAGCAAAATGGAAAGAAAACACTGGATCTCTTCAGGCAGTCTGAACATCTATTCAACGAGCCACACAGTAACCCAGAGACAATGAAAAATATATACCAGCATGGCAACAGCTCAGCTCAACCCCTTTTCAAATCAGATACTTGATTTGTTCTATACTATTGTGCCACCACCTCCCACTGACTGACAAACACTTGTGTCATTGCAATGATTTAGGCCTTAATTCCTTATCCAATCACACCTAGCTTTACCTATTTATTCTTCACTTTTCAATTACATGTATATTTCTCTTTGTCCCTTAATTTGTGCTCTCTTCTCCAAATCTACCTCTCTCCAGATCCTCCTCTTCTGGTTGTATTCTAATGTTACATTTTTTTTGTTTATTATTTTACCCCGTTTTCTCCCCAATTGGTAATTACAGTCTTGTCCCATCGCTGCAACTCCCGTACGGACTCGAGAGAGGCGAAGGTCGAGAGCCGTGCGTCCTCCGAAACACGACCCAACCAAGCCGCACTGCTTCTTGACACAATGCCCGCTTAACCCGGTAGCCAGCCACACCAATGTGTCGGAGGAAACACCGTACACCTGGTGACCGTGTCAGCGTGCATGTGCCCAGCCCACCACAGGAGTCACTAGAGCGCGATGGGACAAGGACATCCCTGTCGGCCAGACCCTCCCCTAACCAGGACGACGCTGGGCCAATTGTGCGCCGCCCCATGGGTCTCCTGGTCGCGGCCGGCTGTGACAGAGCCTGGACTCAAACCAGGATCTCTAGGGGCACAGCTAACACTGTGATGCAGTGCCTTAGACCACTGTGCCACTTGGGGGGCCCACATTGTATTCTAATGTTTCATGTTTAATTGCATGATAGCATCCCAATCCCACTCTCCTCGCCCTTAATTGCCCTCGTTGTGTATGTGTGGTCTGTGTGTGTGTGCGTGTGCGTGTGTCTATCCTCGTAGGTACCGGAAACCCCTGAAAGTGTGTGTGTGTGTGTGTGTGTGGAGTGAGAGAGCCTGCATGTGTGATCATTCACATCTGTGTATGTGTGTCAGGAGAACATTAAGCCTTTACAGTGCCATGAATTGACTTCCTGTGTCTGTGATTGCTTCTTAATGAGCTTTTTTGCAGGATTGATGCTATTCATAAAAAACTGTGTTAGCTCATAGCTCACCTCTGTTAGTCTTTTTTCTTTTGTTAGTCATGAAGAATGACAGAAAAAGCTCTTTTTACAACCATCCTAGAGGGACTCAACAAACCTAGCGGTGGGGGATTTTCTTATACCTTAATGTACTTGTGAGCGTGTGTGGTGGCCGGTTCTCCTATGGTGCTAGTCAAGGCTCATGGGTATTGAAGTAACATTTAAAACAGGCAAAACATGACATATTGTCATGCACAGAAATAAATCCCCAATAAATCTTAACATTACTAAAATCTGATTTATAAATAATTTATTATGGGAAAACCTACAGGGCACTGGCAGCATGCACACTACTCAATCGTAGAAGATAAATCTTGTGCATAAATTATCATAGAAAAAAATAGTATTGAGCCTCAACCTCATTTTTCCATTATGCTAATTTCACATGATTAAATGACCGAACAACTGGGATAAACAGTCAAGAACAGATTACAACTACATCATTTTTTTCTGCTCTGATTTGCCTTCTCTCTCTCTCTCTCTCTCTCTCTCTCTCTCTCTCTCTCTCTCTCTCTCTCTCTCTCTCTCTCTCTCTCTCTCTCTCTCTCTCTCTCTCTCTCTCTCTCTCTCTCTCTCTCTCTCTCTCTCTCTCTCTCTCTCTCTCTCTCTCTCTCTCTCTCTCTCTCTCTCTCTCTCTCTCTCTCTCTCTCTCTCTCTCTCTCTCTCTCTCTCTCTCTCTCTCTCTCTCTCTCTCTCTCTCTCTCTCTCTCTCTCTCTCTCTCTCTCTCTCTCTCTCTCTCTCTCTCTCTCTCTCTCTCTCTCTCTCTCTCTCTCGTGATAGACACATTGCTAGGCCAACATAATATTTTAAGACTGATGTTGCGAAAACCTATAGTGTATTTCCTGTAATAGTCAGAACGTTCTGGTTCAGACTGGGTCAAAAGGAAACCAAAGCAATGTCAGCCAGATAGGGCCTCAGTCTCAACCTCACCAGAACAGCTATCACAGCAAATAAAGCCAGGCTTTCTGAAATCCAGTGAGGATTTTCTATTATTTCACAGTGGAGGAAATTTGAAATAGATTCCAGAAATCAAATGAAATTATTCTTTGTGGTTGAAGATTCCTCCCTTTCAAATGAACATTGGTACAAAAATCACACACGGGGATAAATCTAACAACCTAAATCTTATCCCTTACGTGTGAGATGTTCGTTATAGAGGTGAGCAGGGTCCCAGTCAGGGTTAGAAAAACAAGCACACTGACAATATGGCTGTGAACGTTGTGAACATTCTTTCTCCCCTTAGGTAGAGTGGCCATAAAACACATGTAATCCTGTAAATCCCTGTTCTTTCTCACATTGAGCTCTTAGCCACCCCAACGTGCTTACAGTGACTCCTCAGGTTTCTACTCCCCTCCCCACCTCTCTGATAGACTTTCCCAGCCTCTGGCTGCTTTGAACCGACAGGCTGCTCTGTTCGGGCCAGGCCCACAGAAACTAACTCAGCCACGTCTGCTTTTAATGGAGTAATAAGAGACAGAAGTGAAATGGCTCCCAGAGGGCCAGATGAGCTGTGTGCCTCTCCTCGATCCCCTACCAGAAACAGCTGAAACAATGGGTTGGCCACCAAGAATACCTTTTTTAGCACCCCGGCTATCATCCCGCTAACAGCCGATATGAGCACTTATTGCATTAGGCTGGGGTGATAACAGGGAAAATTCTCACTCTCACTCCAAGCACGGAAGACAGTCTGATCTGATGGCTTTACAGGCCATACTCCGCTTCAAACTGGCTCCAGATAACATATATAAACAATGGTCTCAACCAGAAAATTGTAATTATAAGACTAAATAAAGTTGGCTAAAAATTAAAATATGAATCTGTATAACACTGACCCATTTTAGATTAAGATAAGTTATTTTGGGCACACACACTGTTAGGACACTTCTAGCAAAGCAAGAAAACACCAGAACTCTGTGTGAAAGACCAGACAACAGCTAAAGAGAGAAAGAAAAACTGACAGAGTAGACAGAGAACTAAGGTAGCAGAGAGTGAGAGTGACAGAGAGAGAGAGTGGGTGGAGTGTGGGGGTGAGACCACCACAGCACAACAGGACTCAGCGGGCCTAGTAGCCTTTCAGCTCCACAAAGGTCAGAACAGAGCTCCTAGCAGCCCAGCCAGGCAGGGAGGGACTGTTCCCTGAGCGTCTCTGCAGTCTGCACAAAGCCTCTCAGGAGAGTCTGAGGGAAAAATTAGCTTTGGCTTCTTGTTGAAGGAACGTTCAGGTTAAACAACATTTACATGACAAAAGTCTGACTTCAATGCGTCTCCTCTGAATCTGCTGACCTGTTGAATGGCTCCACCATTCCTGAGGTTGAAGACCTCAAAAAAGACTCACTGTTAGTCTGTAATTGTGTCTACCGGATATGTGTGGAATGAGGCAGCAGATTGAAGGACCCACCTCCAGTTCTAAGCACACACCTAGCATCTTATCTAGGCCTAAAGTGCCAGTAGCTAACAAACATTATTTGAGCTCTTAGACTTGGAGGTGTAGGGAGTGACAGAAGGGCGACTGCCTGAAAACTAATTATGGAACCGACATACTGCAACTCCTAGGCAATGTCTGTCCTCCCATTGCCGGGGGCCAGATTTCCCCAGCTGTGAAATCGCTGGCACTTCCGTGGGCACCCAGCCATTAAGAGCACTGGGTTCGCATCTATCAGAGGGACAGGGCTGTTTGCTCAAATCCTCCAAGACACCACCAATTACCACACACACATACATCAGGGGAGGAGGGGAGGAGGCTGGGACCAGACAGTACACTGTGTGACCCATCCTTCCTGCCTCGCTGACCCCGCAGGCTCCTCCTCCATGATGATTTACATTGAGCTCCTTTATCTATGATGCATCAGTGGGTTATTGTATTCCATTCTCATAGTGAATGTCCCAGTGAATGCCTGAGCAGTAGAGGAGCTGATTTACTATCTAAGTATCTGTGATGGGTCCACCAGGACAATTTAGTCAGATTTGTCTGGCATATCCATATGTCTGTGAGCTAGCTGGCTGGCTGATCCTAGCTCTCAGGCCTCCAGAGACCGATGTCTGAATCCACTCCAATGGCATGGTTTGTACCGAACACCGAACACCAAGCAACAAAACACACAAATCTAGGCCATTTACCACAACTGGTGGGAACAGCAACTAAGTGGAAAGGATGTGTCAGAATAGTATGTGACTGACATGTTGGTGTCATCAGTGGTCATGTTTACAGTCAGATTTAAGTGAAGAAGGAACAGTGGTAATGAGACGTACCTGTTTGAACTGTTCTAGTTTGTCTCTAGCTGCCACTAGGATGGGGTCAATGCTGCGGACCTTAATCTCTTGGTTGTTTTTCTGGGCCTGAAGGCCATTTCCCACAACACGGCCCACATAACTGAGGAGGGGAGAGAGAGGAGAGAGAATGGAGAGTTTAATACAAACAGTTTCTGTAGCACAATGACTTGTGAATATTGATATATTGTCTATGAAAGTAACACATGAAAGTATTTGTGTAAGGAGTGCAAATGTAAGGACAGAGTAAACCTTTTCAATTTCGTGTCTGAATAGCCTAGTTCCTTAGCCATTCATAACAATGGCAAATATTTATTCTCAGCACCATGGTCTGCATGTCGTGAGATCAGTTCACCTCACCTCTGAACCTGCCTACACAGACAGACATTCCCCTAGCCCAGGGCTCTCCAACCCTGGTCCTGGAGAGCTACAGTCTTGTAGGTTTTCACTCCAACCCTAATTTAGCACACCTGATTCTAATAATCAGCTGGTTGATAAAGTGAATCAGGATAGTTACAACTGGGGTTGGTAGTGCTCCAGGAACAGAGTTGGAGAGCCCTGCCCTAGCCTGATATAAGGTGATTAACTATGCCCTTTTTAACATCAATTTTTCTTTCATCATGAGAATTGCGGGGCATTTGAGCTGTGTGATTCTGCCTCAGAGCCCAGCTCTTCCTTGAAGCTGGCCTGGAGTGGTGAGTTGTGCTGTCTGACCCAGCCAGGCCGCCACTGGGATCAATGGAGTTTAGACGGCCTTCCTCACTGACATAAATGATTCATTAGGAAGTCAAACAGCTGGAGCGGATTGGTGAAAATAGGAGGCATGACTGCAAATCCAGGTATTGAGCGACCTCACAGCCAGAGATGGGAGAGGAGAGGAAAGGGCAGATGGCTGTTTATCAGGAATAATGAGAGGAGAGGAGGATAGGAGGAGACCAGTATCCTCCTCATTACAGCCCAGTGTCAGGGTAAACACGTCAGATGCAGACACACCGCAGGACTCAGTAATGATGCATTTGCATTTTTGTGATTCCACTAATTACGAGGAGGAGGGCGTGAGATGAGACACAACAAAGGACACAGTGTCAACCATAGTGATCGAAGAATCTGGGATGCATCTCACTCTCGCTCCCTCTCTCTCTCTCCATCTCTCTTATCCATTTCTCTCTTTCATGTATATTTTCTGTGCCACCTCTTCATCTCTGTAGAGGGACAATGGTTGAGTTGATCAGGTTTTGTGAGCAGTAGTTAGAGTAAAATACTTTATCTGCTTGTCTCAGCAATTCAGTTGATCAATAGGTGAAGTTAAAGATGAAATGTTAAATTGGTTAAGACACTGAATTAGATTGACCCTAGATGACCTATTGGAGTCCTATTGAAGGCCATCTGGGGTCAATCTCAAATCTATTGAAAAGCTTAAACATAGCTTTCAAAACCACAAGATAGAAAGACTGACTGAGAGAGAGACTGACTAAGGTCCGGGGCAGACTGTGAAGGTCTAATGCACCACAGAACAGGCTTTTTCCACAGAACAGATTAGAGCCTCTGTAGAGGGAGAGGTGGATGGATGGGTGGATAAGTAGGGCGTAGCAGCCCTGACAGAGCAGACCCTTGTCCCTAACTCCCTGAGCTACCCCAGGAAGTTTGGGGGAGAACACAGTCATCACCACAATCTCAAATCCCAAAATATAGAACACATAATACACACACAAAATACACTCATGCACAATCATGTGGGTACACACCCACCCACGCATGCATGCACTCACACACATTGGCGAGAGAGCGAGCCTGGAGCCACACATGGGATTTCCTTACTGGAGAGAACTCTGGGGCTAGGAGGTAACAGAGATTCCTCCTGCAGCACTCCTGTAGATGTCAAAGCGCAGGTGTTTCACGGCTAACGAATCCAGCCAAGAGCATCATGGAGCTCCAGAGGCCACACCTACATGCCCTCTGCTGCAGCTGCAGCCCCCAGACTACAACAATGATGTATAACATAAACCCTGAACCTGACATGATACAGACACATGGACATTCCAGAGAGATGATCCATTGGATTGTTGATCATCTAATGTGAGTGTGTTCCATGAGAACCACTATTGTGAGGTCAATTCACCTCAACCACTGTAGAAAACAAATCGATTGCAGGGTTAACATTACAAGTGTGTTGCCAGGAAAGTTAAGGCATATTTTTCATTTTGATGTTCAGTATATAAAATACTGCTGTCACAACAGTGTTATCAGTGGATGGTCTGAAGATATGTGTATATACATCTGCTATCCCTCAGGGCATCCAGCCTAGCCTCAGAGAATGACAATGAGAGAAACACAGGCAAAGCACTCCAACATCGTAATAACATCAGCAGTTCCGCATTAACACTGTCACAGTTTAATGGTGCATGTTTGTGTGAGGTAGATCAAACTGTGGGTAATCAGAAAGCGCCACAGGAGTGACGTGCTGCATATGACTGTAAATAAATGAATCCAATCTGAGCGAGCCTCCACGCAGTGTCGAGGATGAACTCTGACCCCTGGCTCACTGGGTCTATCTGCCTAGCTACTGCTGGAGAATTCATTATAGTAGGCCTATCTGCTGCTTCAATAACAAGCTAGTACAGGCAGCCACAGATAGCAGGTAGAACCAGTGGTGCGTATTCATGGGGGCCAAGGGAAGCCAGGCTTCTCCAAAAATGTACAAAAAAATACATATATAATATAAATTTTCTCTTTTGTCTATCCTTGTTTCATAATGTTCCTTCAATTTGCAAGAGGCTGAATGTAACTCACTGGAGAAAGCATCCAAGCGAGGGAAACAGCGCCCCTCTGTCTCTGTATGTGTAGGCCATCTATCTGATGCTCTCTGGTCAAAGAGAGTTTGACATTGTTGCCGACCCTATCGTTGAATACAAGGGAAGCCAGTGAGCATTTGGCCTCCCTTGATAAAAAAAAATATTAAATAATAGCCAATCAGCGTTGCGCTACACTGAGTGAGCTCAACTGTGAATGGTCCTGGCGCACCCAAAAAAAAGTGGCAAGGGAAGCCAGTTTGGATTTGGCTTCACTCCAATCACATCACATCGAGAGCAATACGTCATTGACAGAAAGAACTTGAATTGTTGCATCTCGTTACGTTGTTGTCCTCCGGTGCCTAGCTAGCTAGCAAAAATTGTCCCTTTCCTAAATTAGCCATGGATGGAGATAGGGATTTGGACTTGTGGTTTTACTTAATTCTCTGTACTGGCAAATGATTATAACAGCGATGCTGATTCAATAATACATTCATACATTGTGCCCCTGGACTGAGAGGGTGGAAGTTCAATATGTAGCTAGCCAGGCCTAATCGCCCAACGTCAGTGCCCAACCTCACTAATGCTCTTGCGGCTGAAAAGCCTTCCCAGAAGCATGGAGGCTGTTATAATAGCAAAGGGGAGACCAGCTCCATATTGATTTTGGAATTAGATGATCAACGGGCAGTTGTCCACATACTTTTATGTGCCATATAGTGTAGGTTGTAATATGGCATTTTGGGAGGCTTGGCTTCCCCAGTGATTTTACCCATGCACCGCTACTTGGTAGGACTACCACTGTTCATTTTCTTTGGGGACATAATGAATTCTATATCCAAGGCAGTATGACGACACACACACACACACACACACACACACACACACACACATAGCAGCTAAACCATGCATCATAGCCTGACCCAGAACCCAGTTAATGAGGATTTATTCCCGTCACTGCTCAACATGGCCACAATACTTAACATAAAGTTGAACCATTACACTGTATTTTTCTCTGGTCTCTATTTATCTTTAGGGGGCTGTGAATATTCATAGTCATTATGGGGGATTCATCAAACGCTCAATCAACTACAAAGACGACCACAACGGGCCTCCATTAACTAGTTTCCAAAGCCAGGGGAGGTTGATGGGAAGATGTTCTCTGTTGTGGTTGCTGTGGGTGGTTGAGTGCTGACGACGGACCCATAGGTCTGTGGATGGGTGCCAACTACACTGGGAGTCCATTAGGGGCACATGTGACTTTAATCAGGCTATCTGATTGGTTCAACTCTATTCTAACACATCCTGCCAATTTTTCTCGTGCACACCATAGTAATTTATAGGATCTCTGTGTGATGCACACTCACTGAATCACATTGGGAGAATCCTGAATATTATGCATGTATCTGGACATGTACTCAATAAAAAACAACCACACATTGAGAGTAAATATGATCATGATATCGACTATACTGAAGTATTGACCCACTGCACTAAAATCCAATACCATACACAGAGTACAATGACTATGACTATGCACAATGACTATGCTATATACTATGCACAATGACTAACACATATACAGTGCCTTGCGAAAGTATTCGGCCCCCTTGAACTTTGCGACCTTTTGCCACATTTCAGGCTTCAAACATAAAGATATAAAACTGTATTTTTTTGTGAAGAATCAACAACAAGTGGGACACAATCATGAAGTGGAACAACATTTATTGGATATTTCAAACTTTTTTAACAAATCAAAAACTGAAAAATTGGGCGTGCAAAATTATTCAGCCCCCTTAAGTTAATACTTTGTAGCGCCACCTTTTGCTGCGATTACAGCTGTAAGTCGCTTGGGGTATGTTTTGCACATCGAGAGACTGAAATTCTTTCCCATTCCTCCTTGCAAAACAGCTCGAGCTCAGTGAGGTTGGATGGAGAGCATTTGTGAACAGCAGTTTTCAGTTCTTTCCACAGATTCTCGATTGGATTCAGGTCTGGACTTTGACTTGGCCATTCTAACACCTGGATATGTTTATTTTTGAACCATTCCATTGTAGATTTTGCTTTATGTTTTGGATCATTGTCTTGTTGGAAGACAAATCTCCGTCCCAGTCTCAGGTCTTTTGCAGACTGCATCAGGTTTTCTTCCAGAATGGTCCTGTATTTGGCTCCATCCATCTTCCCATCAATTTTAACCATCTTCCCTGTCCCTGCTGAAGAAAAGCAGGCCCAAACCATGATGCTGCCACCACCATGTTTGACAGTGGGGATGGTGTGTTCAGCTGTGTTGCTTTTACGCCAAACATAACGTTTTGCATTGTTGCCAAAAAGTTCAATTTTGGTTTCATCTGACCAGAGCACCTTCTTCCACATGTTTGGTGTGTCTCCCAGGTGGCTTGTGGCAAACTTTAAACGACACTTTTTATGGATATCTTTAAGAAATGGCTTTCTTTTTGCCACTCTTCCATAAAGGCCAGATTTGTGCAATATACGACTTGATTGTTGTCCTATGGACAGAGTCTCCCACCTCAGCTGTAGATCTCTGCAGTTCATCCAGAGTGATCATGGGCCTCTTGGCTGCATCTCTGATCAGTCTTCTCCTTGTATGAGCTGAAAGTTTAGAGGGACGGCCAGGTCTTGGTAGATTTGCAGTGGTCTGATACTCCTTCCATTTCAATATTATCGCTTGCACAGTGCTCCTTGGGATGTTTAAAGCTTGGGAAATCTTTTTGTATCCAAATCCGGCTTTAAACTTCTTCACAACAGTATCTCGGACCTGCCTGGTGTGTTCCTTGTTCTTCATGATGCTCTCTGCGCTTTTAACGGACCTCTGAGACTATCACAGTGCAGGTGCTTTTATACGGAGACTTGATTACACACAGGTGGATTGTATTTATCATCATTAGTCATTTAGGTCAACATTGGATCATTCAGAGATCCTCACTGAACTTCTGGAGAGAGTTTGCTGCACTGAAAGTAAAGGGGCTGAATAATTTTGCACGCCCAATTTTTCAGTTTTTGATTTGTTAAAAAAGTTTGAAATATCCAATAAATGTCATTCCACTTCATGATTGTGTCCCACTTGTTGTTGATTCTTCACAAAAAAATACAGTTTTATATCTTTATGTTTGAAGCCTGAAATGTGGCAAAAGGTCACAAAGTTCAAGGGGGCCGAATACTTTCGCAAGGCACTGTAGTATACTGTAGTGAAAATGAGAATACTGAACAAAGCTTAGAGACAGAGAGAGGCTGTTTTCTCACAGTAATTAGTGACCAAGTCAATTAGCCAGGATCTGTTTGCATCTGGGTTGTTAACCATTCAAATGAATAATCCCATAAAGAGACACAGAGACAAATGTTTACCCTAAAAAGCCAATGGCTCCCCAAGACCAGCTGATGTTCCCACACATCTCTTCTCTCTCCTCTGAAAACTACACACACACATTATGGTATAGGTCCAGCTGAAATGTATAATATATATTATATTCCTAGATTACACACTAGGCACACTGCTTTCACTCACTAGGCAAACCTGGCTTTTACTCAAGGTCCAAACAACTTGATTCAACTGATTATGCCAACTCCTGAACTGGAGACAGAGAACAAATCAGTTCAGTCCAGATCAGAGAGATTATCAGCTGATGCCTCCCTGTATGGGATGGATATGAAAAGAGAGTGACACTGTGACCACTTGGCTATGTGTTGCATAGAGTCTTACTCCAGCCTCTCTCCTGTTGGGCAAGGCCTTAAACTCAGTGACCCTCCAGTTCATCTGAACCTCCAGGCTATGAAGTAGAACAGAGTGCTTGCTCAGTGAGTCAGCCTGGGCGACAGAGAGAGAGAGAGAGAGCTGTATGTCTGCTCAGCTGAGGAAACACATAACCTAATAGAGCCATAATGGAGGACTGGGCAGACACAGACCACAAAAAACGGAGGCTGTCATACCGTGGCAGTTCAAAACGACTCATGCCCTAAAAAACAAGACATTATTGTTCAAAGCTATGCGGAGCAAAACCGTACGGCTAAGAGGGACTGGGTGGAAATGATTAGCCTATACACCACATAGCATGTCAAATTATACCGTTGCACATTCTGGGGTGTATGTGACTCAGCACTCAGTGCTGGCCACACAGTTCTGCTCCAGCTCCACAGCCTGGAGCCTCCACTCTGGTCTGGTCTTGTAGCCCAGCTGATGTGGCCTGGCCCTGGTCTGGCACAGAGTTGTGGTCAGAAGCGGGCTGACAGATAGAGACTTAGCTCGTGCTCTTTAGGTACATTCCTCTGATGTGAAACGCATTTGAAATGCAAACCAGCAACCCCAAAACCACAGTGTGCCCAGCACTATGGAAGTCCACTGTGTGCTCGCCCAAAACACAAACAAATAGACTGTGGCCACGGTAACGGGACACATCCCAAAAGCCCCTCCACCGCCGAGGATCATGGGAGCCAAAGAGGGAGGCTTGGCTGAGTGCACTGCTGTGATGTGTGACGGTCCACACCACTCTCCACTCTCCTATGACGACTACCAGTAGTAATGTATGCCTTCTATCTTGATTTAGGACAGTCCAATTTGCAATAACATAAACAGTCACAGACAGAAACATTGGGTCCTAATTCAGAGATAATCTGAGATGCAAAATATAATATATTTGAAAGGTCTACGGACAGCTGTGTCTGAGAACACACTTATATTGTTGCTTCCTAAGTGGATTTTTTATGCTTTCCCCTGAAGGCCACCAATCCACAGACCTTATTACTTTTATCCTGTTTCATTATCTGCTCCAGGCTCTTAGTGATGACACACAAATACATTGTACTGAATCTCTCTCAACCCAACAGACGATAATTATCTCCCATTAAAAACTCTATTATTACAGACAGCAATCAGATTTTTTTTAAATGCCTGCCAATGTGCAATTATGAACCATGCCGCTCACAGTCCTAAATCCAGCTGGAATCCAGCAGTGTAATTAACATACTTTTCTGTCTCACTCAGGAGGATTCTTTTCCCAAACATATGAGAGAACAACAAGAGTCCATAACAGGGGTGCAGCCGGTCTGCTACATTGAGCAGTAAAACCAAGCCAAAGATGGATAGCTTAGGAGCATTTAACCTTTCAGAGGTTATTTTTTTTCTGTCAAAACATTAAACATTTTATTTTAGAGCATCGCCCTCTTGGGGTGTTTGTGACAAGGAGTTTGTGGCAACGCTGGGATGATGCAGCATGGGGAAAAAATGAGATTGATTAACTAGCACAGCTATGAGCTCTGTGTTGTCTGTGTTGGCTCTGGCCTGTGAGGCTTTCTGTGTTGCTGTTGTTGCTGTGTTCATGAAGTGCTTTGATTCAGTGTTTAGTCTTGTTTTTCAATAGCTTGCATCTCATAGCGATAGTGTCTGTAACCTCTAGTGCTAAGAGACAAATCAGCTCTGTTCTGCTGAACTCCAGGATCCAGTT